>NC_055968.1:15042700-15260200 GCF_018492685.1 Alosa sapidissima | reverse complement strand
TAATGTGAGGATGTATGTAACACTTTATTATAAGTTAATATAATAAGTTGATCATGAGTGTATTATCATAATGACAACAGAATATGAAATCCATTTTTATGAAACTATCTGGTCAACATCTTCCTTGAGGAGACACTATACCTTCCGGTAGTTCCTGCGCACCAGCGTGCCTCTGGTGAAGGCCTGGATTGTGATGGTGGCCTCTCGGATCATCCAGTAGAGCTGCCGCACCACCACCATGCGGTACGTCTTCTGGATGACCAACGCCGCGCGTGTGTAACGGAGAGTTTGAGCCAGCCTGCAGGGAGAGCAGAGGATACAACACAGGTGAACAGTGCTAACAGCTACTGGCAGTACTGACACAACCAGGGCAGGCACATGAGTACCTGACCGACAGGTAAGGTGCCGCCTCAGAGTCAGCATACAGTAGCCGATGCGTCTAAATAAGAGGTGATGTTCAGGACATAGACTATTTAGGTCATGGCATCGGGGGTGATGTTTAGTATATTAGCAATATAGGTCATAGTCTAGTATGACAGAGAGGTCGCCGTTTCAGTGTAACTGTGACACATTTACATGTAGTCATTGATGAGATGCCTTCCCTTACTGTTGCAGGCAATTTACAGTTCACTGAGGTTGAACATGAGAATTTATTTTTTGAAAACTGAAAAGCTTTCAGCTACTGTACTGAGAACTGAGTTGTGCCTGTAAGTGCTACTCTACTCTACTCATATCTCAGATTGTTGTACTTAGCCTTACTTAGTGCCTTAGATAGAAGCTCTTGAAGGCTGTTCTGTTATAAATAAACTATATAAATAAACTTGACTTGACTTGTTGGTGATGTTTTTTGCCCACAAAGGCTGCTTTGTTGGTGATTTTGATATGATGATATGATTGTTTGATGATTGCCTGCTGTGGGAAATCCCCTACCTATACAGCACTAGGAATTTAACACCTGTCCTGTGTATATTTGAAAGAAAGAAGTAAAATACTTAAAAAGCATCACATCTGTAATATGCTGCAGTGATCACCACTATCAGCCTGCCTCACTGGCTGCCCTGATAGGCCTACCTCCTGGCCAGTCCCCCGCGGGCGTATCTCTGCAGGGTGAGGGTGGCCCAACGGAGGCGGAGGTAACGGCGGCGGCCCAGCCAACCGCGCACCCAGCTCTGGATGACCACCCCGGCCACATGCAGCCTCTCTGACCGCAGCTTCTCCAGCACGGCCACCTGGCCCGCCCGGAAGAACACCTTAGTCCTGCCGAAGCAGTACTGCTCCGAGTCGGGGATGAGTTCTGACAGGGTCCGCTGGCAGCTAGCACGCACCTCCGCCGGACTGAGGGAACCCCGTAGCAGCACACGGTACCGGCTGAAGAACTCTTCGTAAGTCCATCTGGTGGTCACACAAGGAGTTTATCTCATTTCCGCTGCTAAAAATCAACCCACTTAGAGCCACCTGCACGTCACATAAGCACGGCTGTAGTATCCACATACTGCTTTCTGTGTGATGAAGTGCATAAGGTATCCCACAAAAGGTGATGTATAACATCTTAGCTCTGATTCCCTCTTTCAGTAGCCATTGAAAACATCTGCTGCTAATGACTGAGTGATTAATGCAGCACTAAATCAGAATTATGTAACGACAGCCTTTAATGTGTATTAACAGCACAGTATGCGTAGGGTATGATTTAACATGTGCTTAAGCTCAATGCTCCACCTCTGCTCATAACCCTGGTGGTGTTAGCCGTCACCTTGATGGGTATCCTGCGGCGCTGATGCGTATGGTCTCCAGAACTCCACAGGCTCGCAGCTGCTGGACCGCCCTCTTGGGGTCAAAGCTGATGAAGTGCAATTTAGCCCATATTTAGACATTTATAATCTGGCTATACTATGCAACAAAACGATCTAATGCCACCTGTTACCTATAGTCCTACAGGTGAACTAGGGACAAGGGCAAAGCTTACCACATACAAAAACAAACCCTAAAATGCTAAAACATCATTTAGGCCTACACATGCCCAAACCCTCGCCCCACTAACTAAACTGTCAACAGTACTAGCAGAAAACTGTAAACAAGACAGTAGATTATGCAAATACTTCACACCAAAATGTTTTTACTGTCATATGGCTCAGACTGGCAGTGGATTCTACTCACACAAATGGCTCTTTGAGATCATTGGGCTTTATACAGCGGACATAGTGAGGAGTGGTGCTGTTCAGGGTTTCCATCAGAAGCTGGAGAGACTGGCGAAACTGTTAGAGCAATGCAATTACAAACAATGCAGTCTTCACTCCGTATACAAGGTAAACATCAAGGGTCATATTGACCTACATACATAAAAACAACACTTGTGTATGAGTCATTCATTGTGGATGAAGTCATATTGCTCTTGAGTGCAAGAGCAATATGACATTAATCATTAAGAGTTCCAGTGACCTGAAAGCCCACTGTCAGCTTGTGCTCTCGGTGACCTCTCTTGCCGGAGCGCAGACTCCCGTTGGGCACAGACAGCTTCACAGCGCCCCCTGCTGAATCCTGCTGGAACAACTCAGCAACAAGCTCTGACTGAAGATTCAGAGAGGAAGAGTTCAAAGATAAATCAGGTTGGGTATTTTAGATACTGTATACAGACCAACAGGTGCAGATCAAGGTATTATAATCGGGCATACCTGGCTTGCTTTCATGATATTGATAGGCTCTTCAAATACCGTGTCACGGTTCTTGTCTAAAAACCCATCACATTCATACTGAACCTGATCAACAAATGAAAGGAAAATTGCATTGTTACTAAACAAGATCAAAGAATATCTTATGTCTCTATATCTAATGGCTTATCTCACCAAAGAATACACTTTTTTTTTTTTTTTTTTTTGAACTTGCACGCCTTGTGTCCTCGTTGTGAGCTCACCGTATCAGCAAAGTGCAGGATGATGAAGGCTGTGTTGGACATGCGGGGCTTGCGGAAGTGGGCGCACTTCGTGGCATGCTGGTCATACAGCTTCCTGGCCCAGCTCTCATCTGAGCCCTTGGGCATCTGCAACAACACATGGCACGGGGAGTCAGAACCCCAGGCTCTGCCACACAAACAGCACATTGCAACGAACAAAACAAGAAAGTCGTGGTGAAGGTGACAAGCTTGACTGTAACAGGACTCTATCGGATGTCAGGACATCAGGATATCATTTTTATCTCAACTTCAAGGGGAATTCCAAAAATGTCTTTGAGTGAAAAATGATTAAATTATTTATTAAAAACAATAATACAATAGAAATACCTTCATGTGAGTGTCACTGCATTGTGACTTTGAGTTAAGAGTCAGCAAGTTAGGAGATAATCAGGCTTAGTCTCATTCCTCCAACTATTCAGGTAAAACCTGGTGCCTAAACCTCTGTCCTTTCCAACTGGGCCTTAATGTCCAGACGCTAATAGCCTCGACCCCTCGGGCCCTGCTTACCCTACACTCCTCATCCAGCAGGTCCAGCAGGCCGAGTGAGCCCTCGATCAGGTCAATGCAGGGCTGGTTGTCACTGAACTCGATGCGGTTCCAGGGCAGCTCCTCTCTCACATACTCCTCCTGCTCCAGGTGGAACACATGCTACGGGGAGAGAGAACAGAGAAGAGATAATAAATAGGAGAGAGAGAGGGGTTTCTACCAGCAGGCCCAAGTAGATGCTGAGCACTGTATGGTGCACACAAGCAGAATGACTTACTCTGTTAAACTGCTGTTGCAGTTTCTCGTTAGCGTAGTTAATGCAGAACTGTTCAAAGCTGTTCCTGTCAAATGTTTCAAACCTGTATGAGGAAAACTCCATTAGTAAAACTTAAAACAGGGAGCTGTAATCTATCATTAAGATTTTGTATGTGTTTTTACTTTTAACTGTTACTTTTAATGCCATCGTTTTCGTTAATTCTATGATTTAAGTCGTTTTGGATAAAAGTGTTTGCCAAGCAACTATCTCATAAACATAACCATAACCATACTATGTTGTCATTACGTTACCCACCATTAGGCCATGCTATCTTACCCACCTATTAACCATTTTATGTCACCCACCCGTAGATGTCCAGGACTCCGATGAAGGACTTTGGCTGCTCCCTCTGTGCGCGCAGGGCAGCGTTGAGCCTCTGCACAGTCCAGCTGAAGAGCTGGCCGTAGATGTGCTTGGCGAGGGCGTCCCGCGCCTCCACGGCCTGCCGGCCCGGCATGGGCTTCACCAGCATCTCGCCACCCACCGCCAGCCGCCGGTGGCACAGCCAGTGGGCCATCTGCGCCCCCTCCACGCCCAGCAACTTGGCAAACAGCGCCAGCGAGCGGTCCTCCGTCTGCCGAGAGACACACACACACATGGGCACACATGGGCGCCCACACACACACACATACAGAGAGAGAGAGAGAGTCAGAGACGTGAGCTGGGTAAATGGAAGTTTTTCTTGCCACCAAGTGCTTCATCAAGGGGGTTCAGGCAGTTTAGGCTCTGTGAGGTCCCTTGGGACCATTTCAAATATTATTGGCACTATATGAATAACCTAAATTGAATTGAACTGAATAGAAACACTTAGGCACACTGACATGAAGGAGGATGTCATGTGAGGCAGAGCAGAGCTACAGCTGGTCCCATAAAGCTACTAAAAAAAAAATGTCCACAGAGTGCCTTTTAAGAGTAAGCAAACTGCGATGGGTTTATTGGAAAGTTTATGGTGATGAGAGGGGCATTAAAAGGTCTATCTCGCTCAGTGTTGGTGAGGGAGAGCCATACATCAATGTAGCTGCGGTCTCCTCCTCTGCCACTGGCCTGAATGTTGATGTTTCCGAGGTGCAGGACAGCTGCAAGGATGCGGAACAGTTCCATCTGCTGGTCTGACTGCACGCCTGCGGGGCCGGAAAAATATACACCATTAAAACGACACAATGTAATAATCGGCATTTCCCCCTTGGAGTCAAATTTTGACTTACTGGCTTCCTCTTTAGCATAATTTTTCCACATCGGAAATTGACACCCAGGTGGTACTCAGTGTGTCGTAAAGTACCGGTAATGAAAAGGGTCATGTACCTGCGCCATGTAACACCAAAGTACCATAGTGCAATGTCACGTGTTCCAGGCATACAGTGGCAATAACAGACAACGTTCTCCCTATTATCAGTCAGTGTGCAATTAAAATTAGTTTGAAGCCATTATCTTACTTGTGAAATAATGAAGTGTTTGTTTCTGTAAAGTATGATGCAGTGTGTCAGACATGGATTGTTTACCCAGTATGGTGAAGGCATTACGAGTGCGCTCTAGCTCAACAACATCATCTGTGCCAGGAATCTGGGTCTCTTCCCCTTGGTTGGTGTATCGGAAGTACTCAGCTGCCTCTGTGGACAGAAACGTGTTTCTCAGTGCCAAATTAAACTCATAATTCACAGTGATCTGATCGCTTGGGGGCCACAGAGGGACATGTTAGTAGGTAAATAGATTAAAAAGGTTATTGATTTTCTCCATAACACATAAATCGCTGTGTAGGCGGACCAAAGAGAAGGAAAAAGGTATTTCTGTAATTCTGTATTTTTTTTTTGCCTGAGTGTTGGGCGATTTACATTGATTCATTTGGCAGATCTGATGGCTTACCTAGTTTGAGTACCCTCATCTCAGGCAGGTCTTTAGAGGCACAAAGCTGGTAGAAGATGTGATAGTTTCTCTCCATGGAAGCCTGAAAACATGAGACGATCATGGAAGATACTATATTCTGACTAATATAGCTTTTCTAATGGGAATCGCATCAGTCAGGTGCTGGGTACCTGAAAAACAACTCGAGATTTCTCCAATAAATATGTTCTCATGTTTGCTCCAATGATGTCACCCTTGCGTCCAAATCCAATCTCTATGTACTTCCCAAACCGGCTGCTGTTGTCATTCCGTGTGGTTTTGGCATTGCCAATAGCCTGCGCATGGTGATACAACACACTCAATAAAACCATAAGACAATTTACACTTTCCACCGCCATTACACTAATATTACAATAATATATCACCTGATGAATCGCCATCATCCTGAAATATCATTATGATTATATCATTATCCTGAAATTTCAGGCTTATCTTTGTCCATTATTTGAAGGACAGCGCAGAGGGACACTTTTATATTTGGGCTGTAGTACCTCCATGATAGGGTTAGATGCCAGGACTCTCTCCTCAACGCTAGTCTGCTGGGCAGCACCCCCCACCACAGCAAAGTAGCGCATGGTGAACTTGGCAGACACGGTCTTCCCTGAGCCAGACTCGCCACTTATGATAATGGACTGGTTCTTCTCCTCCCTGAAATAATCAACAAATACCCACGCTGACAAATCACTCACCAACATGTATAATAGCACACTGTTCATGCTGTGCTTGAATTTGATGTACAGATTCATGTGCCTATTAACTGAGTCAAAGAATATAATTATATTGGCCTTAACCAACCCTGCACTAAGTGACACAAGACATACTTCCTTCGGCAAAAATAAATTAACAAATATTTGTATCTGTCTTAATTGCTCTGGACAGCAAATTGTATGTCTGTATGTGTGTTTGTGTGTTTGTATGTACCCTTTATGTAATATGTTGTCTGTGTTTTTTATCTGGACTTTGAGTAAATAACTTTATGTAGCGTATATAGTACATCATCATAATACTTCCATAGCCATTCATTGCAAACACTTTTCATACCCTCAATGGCTTACAATCTCCAGATGTATTACTGTGATGTGATGTTGTATACAGTATATACTCAAACAGCAGACTTATGATCTTCTGCTCTTGGTTATGTTCTTCAGGAGAGCGAGTGAAGCTGTCTTTTGTTGCTGTTGACAGGTTACCTGGTCATGGTGCGGTAGGCTTCCTCAGCCACAGAGAATATATGGGGCTCCATGTCTGCCATGTCTTGTCCACTGTAGGCATCGATCACCTCCTCCCCGTATATGGGTAACGACTCATATGGGTTTATGGCCACCAGTACAATTCCTGGAAATGAGCCCGGCCAACATTACTCAGTAGGTATGATCAATTTATCAACATTACTCCGTACGTACGATCAGTATATCCACATTACTCTGTAGGTACAATCCGTTATATCAACATTAATCTGTGGCACTAACACAAGCATCACTACTGTAAGATAACAAGACACTTCATACATATTTGGGTAATATGCAGTAGGCATAAAACTTAACCCCACTTTGTAGACCCTGAATGTTATTTTTTTGTGTTTATGTTGAAGTTATATGTAAAGAATGCATCAGCCTTGTAGTAAGGTTAATGTTTACTCAAGACTGTCCATCAAACACCAAATTGACCGTACCCAGGTGCCATGGCTCGATGAACTTTACACCCAGTAAAGAAAAGACATTATAAGGCCATAAATATAAAACACATATTTCCCTCGCTACTGAATTCCAAACATTACATCAGAGGGCCACTCCTCTCTGGTGTACTGTACCGCAATAGGTGTAGATGCTGCTGTAGTCCAGGAAGCGGACCCGCAGGTTGTGCAGGACAGCCGGCTCGTGCAGGAAGGTGAGAGCTGTCAGGTCATTCTCCCCCTCCAGGATGTCAGGGTTACCCAGCGGGGGGAGTCCAGTGGCGTCTGTGACTGGGTAGGAAACCTCCTAAAGTGTGTAGGAGAGAGGAAAGGGGGGGGGGGGGGGGGAAACTGGCTCTTCAGGAGAGACGTTTGTTTATTCTGTGAATGAATTGGCCCAAAGTCCTTTCCTTACTGTGTGCATCCAGAGGGACTTGTGATTCAAACTACACTGTCATTAAGACAAATACTCTCCTAAGACTTCTTAATGCTATTCTAGACATTATGTACAAATACCTGGCTCATCTACACAATAAGATATATAAAAACTGTGCTTGTTTAACAGACAGAGACATCAAGTAGTGTGGCTGTCTGATAGACAGTGATAGGATGACAAATGGTGGTCATACAGTAGCTGTCAACAGCAGTCTGCTGTTATCAGTGTCTGTGTTAGATGTGTGATAAGAGGCTCTCATCTCACCCTGCCATCGCTTAGCTGCAGCTGGAGCTGGCCATCTCCTGGGCTGAAGTCCCGCACAAGCCGAGCGGACACCCACACACTGTCAGTGTCGGGCACCCACACACACGCACCCTGCGGCCACAGAAGCACACACACACACACACACACACACACAATATATATATATATACTGGGTCTTTCTCGATGAATGACAATGATTTTACATTTTAATGAAATGGCTTCTCTCATAAGCAAATAGATTAGAATGTAATTAGTGTTAGAAAACGACTCTGGGCAAAGTGACTGTATGGTAACCCATGTCTACCTCTAGAACATAAGGTCAACTATTTACTCACTAATATTACAGAAATTTGAATAAATATCACTGTGCCAGTGCAAAATGGCTGATTGGAGATACACTGTAGACCAATGACAATCACACACATATATCATCAGCTGTTTATGCATGCACAGCTCTGATGCCCCCATGGGCCCAACCCAAGCACATTGCTTTTCTAGCATCAGCATAAAACTCAGAACAGCCATGTTAAAAATTAACACTGGTCATCCCTACATCCTCTGCTATGCAGTAATAGTAACATTACTAATGTTTGTCCACTTATTGTATACAGTGAGTACGATCAGTACAGGCATTGTTCATGCATTCGGTGGTCATTTCATAAATATGGCATGCAACTTTAGCAGGATAACCAACGTCTACTTTTGTACTGCTCCTACATTGGCATTTTCTTGTCTTCAGTAATGTCATGTCAGGTTTGAAAGTTTCTTCTCATTTAGTAGCAAAACGTTTTATATGCATTTACATTGCTATAACACTTGACCAAACGCTGATAGAACGGATAGATTTTTTTTCTTTGTCATTCATATTCATATTCATCAGGTTAGCAGAGAACAATTGCACAGACAGGTACTTTACCTTGGTGTATAACTCAGTTGTAGCCATGCCAGCCAAGTTGATGGGGCAGATTCAAAAAGATGGCCTTAGAGGTGAGTTTAGTCCAAACACAAACACCAGGAAACAGAGGGTCCTCTCTGGGGATGGTGTTGTCCACTTCCCCGGTTGCCTTCTAAGTGAGAATGACTGTCTATGCACTTTGCTCAAACAAGGATGGAACACTTGCTGTGCCAAGCATGGCTAGTTAACTGTTAATCTGTATAAGACATGACTCACTTCAGCTGGTGGACTATATCCCACTAGATGGCCCCAAATAGCCAAAGTCTCCCATAGTACTACTCTCAACAACTATGAGATGAAGGTAAAGTTGAAGCAGTGTCGTTCTTATAATACTCTTAAATTTACTATTAAGATGATGGTTAAATAAAGCAAACACATCAACATATATACACATAGTATCATGTAGTAATGGTACGCATTGTGTACTCACACCATCATATGACATAGGACTGGCCCATTTAATAAAGGAACATTTCAACCCAGTCCTTAATCATTCAGTTCAAATGAGAAATGGGATTGGGCCAACGTGTTTACCTCTGCTAGTATCTCTACACACCATAGACTGACCATAAATATCATGTAATTTGAAGGTTTTAAATGTCCATTCCCTTCGTGTTAAACATGAAAACACATCTTTGACTGGTTTCCCATACATGGATTAATTTTAGCCCTAGACTAAAAGAAAACTTCAATGAAAAATCCCATTGAAAAAGTCTTAATCCATGTAAATTGGCCATTAAAGTCTAAGCCGCCAAGACAGCTAAGGAGTCTGACTCACTGATCATTTGGCAGTTACGGTGATTGTGTGATATCTGAGCAAACAAAATATGACAGCAGCAACTACAACAACAAAAAACAGAAAAGACACAAGACACATCACCACACATAAATAACGCAACAGTGCACCGCTTCACATACAGCTGAATTTTAATCTGTAAACCATTCAAATCAACAGTCTGTTAAAGTAAAACAATACCCCTTTCATATAGTAAGAACCGAACAAGTGTTCTAAGAGTGGGGGCTGCAGGCAACCCCTGATGCTGTGAGTGTCCTTCATCATATGAGGACTCCTCACCCAAAACTGTTTTTCTCTAGCACACATTATGGTTCACATAAGGTTGGGGGAGAGAGGAGGCAGCACCATAGACAATTCAAACTGAATTTTCTAGACAAGAAAAAAAAAGATGGCACTAAATGTCAAATTTACTCATATTTCTTAAGAAAGGGTAGAAAAACAGACTTTTTTTAAACTGTTGTTTGTATGGGTGTTCTTGAGGAGCGATGCAAATCTTAACAGTGCTTCACAGACAAGAGCTGTTTGGAAGAGAAAGAAAATAAAACTGTAACATATCCCAGGATAACCAGCTCCTCTTTCTGAGAGGTTAAAGTTCATATGACCCTAGGGGCTGTGTAGAATGAGTGTTGAGAATTTCCTGTTATATTTCTTGGCCCCTCTTTGGTCGTCATCCGGAGAAAGATGAAGGACAAATTTCACATTACAAAAACCTTAACGCTCTCTAAAAACAACAGACAAATAAGGACGACGACGACGACAACAACAACAAAAGCAACAACGCTTTAAAAGTCACAAATCAAACAATCTCGTCTTAAAAAAAACAATCTATGAAATTTAGAGTGCAGGTGTCTTATAATCTTGATCCCTCTCAAATCACTTAGTGCTCTGAGAAACAGCACCAGAAAACAAATCAGTTCATCCCGTAATACCATGTCCCTAGACCCAGCAACACATCTCGCATCTTACCATAGTAACACTTGTGCATCATACCTTGAGCAAACAAGGCTGCCATATTTCTCAGGTCAATTTTGGAGGATGTGATACGGCTTTGACATGATTGTCACAAGACTAATGTGTACGGACAGGAATCACATCTTCATGAATCCCAACTTGAAATACTGTATTTTAGCCGACTTTATAGTGTCATTTTCCTCCTACAAGCCATTGTTGAAACAGTTCATTTTGTTCAGGGGGCAAAGATTAACTACACTAATCGGTGATTCAGAGCAGAATCAGCTGCCATCCGTGGAGCGTTAGGACTCCAAGTACACGTGTGAGGGGGAGGCTTTCTCGTCTTGTTTGACGATAGCAGGTGGGAGGTGGTGATGGGTCCGGGTTTGTTAGAGAAGGTGGTGGGAATCTGGTTATGGTCCTACGAATGAATACTGGAACCCACGGTCAAACTGTCCACATATCCTGTGAAGCCAATGAAGGTGAATTAATGACCATTCAAGCAAATAAATCAAAGAGTCATACAATACCGGTTACTGTATGAATATAACTATAACTATCCAAACACATAACAGGTAAGGGAAATCCTTTTAATCTTTTATTTGTTTTTATCAGTGTTGTTTCCAAACAAAGCTTTAATGTTTTGTGGAAGAAACATGAATAGAATGTCATCTCTCGGAATTATTTATGTTGTTTATTCCCCCCGAAGCCCACAACCTCCTCTGCTATACTCTGCTGTTTGTGTAAGAAACATGACAGTGTTTGTGTGCTTTGCAGCCCCTAGACCTAGAGCCCCCCCGTGTAGTACCTCTGCTATACAGCATCTGCGTCGTCGTCTCCGTTGGCGTCCTCCTTCAGCACGTCTCCTTCGTTGGACGCCTCCTCCACGTGGGCCAACATATCCGCCATCAGCGCCTCCTCCAGTCTCTTCCGCACACTGTACACAAGCTCCTCCTGCTTCCTGCACATCGAAACATCAACACCAATTACAAAAAGATAAAAAGACTAAATTTTACAGAAAAAGCATTTTAGTCACATCATTTGGTCACATCATTTACAGTTCACTTGATCTGAAATGAGCACTTCATGCATCACAAGCAACTGTTAAGGTGATGATACATGGGGCAACTTTTTGAGCAATGTTGCTGAGCAACCACATAACCAGTTCCATTAATTCTGTTTGGATGACCATGACAAATTGCCTACTGATGTTTTAAGTTCTCCAAAAAAGAAACTGTTGCCCAACATCAACGGGAACATGACAGAACCACAATAATGAGGCTCAAAAAGTTGCCCCAAGCATCATCAGCTTTAGTAACTTCAAACTTTGAGAAGTTGATTATGAGTGCCTGCATACATACTTTCCTTCTCAGTATTTTCTGGTTGTTAGTAAGTTAACCAAAGTCTGTCTAACTCTGCTATACTTTATATAAGATTAAATGTCTGCGGTAGTTGTTCACTGGTCTTCCATAATATGGACATGAATACTATGCAAATAGTGACAGCTATTCCATATGTGTTCAATCCTGCATGGCCATACCTGATGTCCTCGTCTGTGACTATGAAGGCTTTGCAGAGGGGCTGTGATGTGTTGAGCCACACGCCAGGGTTCTTCTCCACAGCGGCCGACAGCTGGCCGGTGATGGGGGCCGTACTGGTGTGCAGGGCACTGGCGATGGCCGACAGGAGGGTCTTATCTGTGCATCCGGGTCCTACTCCTGCATTTACATTACATTACATACATTCATTAGGCACACGCTTTGATGCAACATGACTTATGGTGCGGATAAGATATACATTTTCATCAGGTCCTAACACAAACACAAGGCCATCTATTCTCACCAAGGACAAATCTTCTCGGCACAACACAAATCTTCAATTGTACAAAAAACATATAATTGTTGCACAAGAACCTTAGTCTCTGTATGTTAAAAAAAAGACAGTATTGCCATTGCACCATTTTTCTCCAGTACCTTGCAAGCCTTTGGGAAGCTCCATTGTCTTTACAAGCTCCTCCGCTATGTCAAATGCATTGAGACCGCTAAGCTTCTTCTCCCAGAATAGCTGTTGGAAAATTAGTTTAAAACAGTCGATTTTGGTATGTGCAGTGCAGATATAACAAATAGTGACTCAGGACATTGTGACTGATTATGAAGCCTTAAAATGGGTTATGCTGACATATAATATGTCTGAAGATTGAATCATTTTCCTTGAATGGCATACATACTTACACAACACTTACCAATTACACATGTGATTCAACAACATAGCTATTAACTGGTTATTACTTTCATACATCTAGTCACAACATTCACTGACAACAAAACATGTTTTCAATCAAGACTTGGTTAATCATATAATCATTTCAAATGAAGGTTACCTGTCTAGGCTGGTCAATAGCCTTCTGAGGATCTGTCTTCACCTTATTGCTGGGATGGTTGGTAACCTTGGTGACAGGTTGTTTGAAGATGGAGGCTGTCTGTCTGACTGGCAGTGATGTGTTGAGATCAGGCTTGCCCTTCAAGTTAAAACAGAGTTATGTCAACATAGAAATCCACTGGATTACCTCCACAATTAAAACACTTTTGACCTAGAAATATTAATGAAAAATGAGTCCCTTGTTATGGTTAATCCTGCTAAATCGTTAGTGTGAACCAGTCCACATACCTTTGTTTGAGTGTTGTTGTCATATCGAAGTCTCTGCCGGTTCTTGTTCAGTTTGCTCATTAGCATTTTACCGGTGCGGAAATCGAAGGAGCTGAGGTCCATTGAGTTTCCGAGATAACGAGCCAACTGCGGCTTGCTCCGGAACTTCTTTCCAGTTGGACTGGGAGAGGGTAAAGGGCAACAAACTATGGTGTGAGGTGTTGAAGAAGTGAAGGGACAATATGGTAAAAGATATTTATAAATAGGAGCACAGTCAGGCACACCAGTATATGAATACCAAGACCACACTTTCAGGCAGCTCACAGATGCAAAACGCTGCATGCACAAAACTATAGCCAGTCAGCAGAGCAGTAGCACACATTTAACACACACAGAGCACAGCCACTGATGGTAATGTTATGGTAAATTAGTGAATTTGACAGGAACCTGATAATGTTTACTGAATTTGAAGTAGGCATCTAACTGAAAAAATCTGGGTCAATATGTCCATGGTGTTTACAGTTACATGTCCACGTTCTGGAGGGCGGAATGTCTGTTCACTTTTCATATGTATAATCAAGAAGCCATTGGTCACATTTTAATGAATGGAGGCAATTCTTCAAATTCGTACCAGTGGTCAAATTCGAACCCCAACAATGGCAACATTGTTTCGCATTATGCAGCTGTCGCCGTCCACAAAACGGAACTAGCAACGTGCGTCATAACCTGAGTTGCGATGGCGAGCGGTCGGATTTGCTAACCCCCTCCCACATGAATATCTTTATTTCAAAGACAACCTGCGTACGACGTGTCTCATCTTTCCTTCACCTGATTAGAGGCTACCAGATATTAGCAAGTATGTGAGCTTGCGGTTAGTGCATTTGCTGTTAATGTGATGCAATGAGTATCAAAACAAACAAAACAAACTGAATACATAAATTAAAACATATATCGTGCTTTCCGTCGGTAATGCATGCAAATTCCAGCGACTGAAAGCGGGCAATAGAAAAAGCAACAACAGCTTCGCATACGTGCACCATATTACAGAATGAAGTTTAAGAAGTAAAATTATACGGTACCACAAACTATACAAGCGACCCGCCTCCCCCCTTTCTCGCCTCTGTTCCTCCTCCTCTTCCTCACCTCTGCTAAAAAAGAACAACCATCTACTCCTGAGCATAGTCATCTAATGTTACATCTGCAAAGTTGATGACATTTCAGACACTACTACAGTTTCTGTTACATGTAATTCAACGGTCGTCAGGTCATTAGATCATTTAGGCAACGCTTCAGCTTTTTAACCGACTTTTGAACGTCTTGTAGGCTAGCTTTGTCTTGCAATTAACATGGTGGGTCGCTGGCCTCGTTGTTTTGATGCCGCATGAAGGCTACATCCCCGCCCCAACTTTCTCTAAGTCACCCTTGCAAATGCACCCTACACCATAACCAGGCCCCCCAACCCTTCGCAGGAGCACCCGTACTTCGGCATGATGCACCATGTCCTCCTCTCTCAGTACCTAAAGTAATAGACATCGCTTTTCCCCGCAGACAAACCCGACTTTCTGGTCACTTCTTCCCTTTTCCAGCCCTTTGGGAGAGCCGAGCACTCCCACCTTTTCCTTTCCATGTTTCTCCCGGTTTAATTCCAGTGATGATGGTAACAAGCAGGGCTAGGTGTCTTAACGTTTGTGGCACGGAATGCAAATCATTCGCATTAAATGCTTCTGTCAACTACAACACGGCCATTTTCCAGTACTGCAACAGAGTCCCAACAATAACTGCATCTCTTTGTCACGGATATATCGCTCCGCCGTAACTCAAAGCCTCATCACCACTCGCTTGTCTCGCGAGGGCAATGGGAGATACGTCCGCATAGGAAATAGCTAGCCTACTGTACGCTACAGTAAGTTTAGTGGTTTTCCGGCCCTATCTTCCCAGACTGATCCAGACTTTTGTTCCATATATTGGACCTACATTGGTTGCTTCTCACCATGGCTGTGAGCTAACGCGACGTGATAGACGATGCATTTCTATTCAAAACACCCCAATGTTGAAATGGCTAACAATTTTCACAGGAATTAGCTACCTTAAACACAAAAGCTGAAAACGGTGCAGCCTTCAGTAATGTTATAATTTCAAAATGAAACGTCATGGTGGACGAAGTTGGGCACCGGTGAAGATATTCACTTGCTAGCGGCGGTGCTTCAATTCGCCGTGTATCCATCGCCTATAGCCTACCTACTTCTCAACTACTCATGTGACCATTTCTGTCGGAAAAATAATTCTCTAACGTATAATAAGATTGATCCACAACAAAAATAGCATCTTATTTATTCAACATATTCGCAGACACCTTAACATTTTTCTATTACTGCCGCCGCAGTTTGTGCATGCGAGCCGTTGCATTTATGAGCAGGTTATTGACACTATTAGATTGATTAGCTGGAAAAAGCGAAGCTTAAATGCATTCACATAGACAATAATGGAAATAATAATAGCTCATCTTGAATATCCAATCGAATCGGCTTATTACTTACTCGTTTTTCTCCATCTCGCATACTATCTTGATTTCTCCCGTTTTGGAGTTGGTTAAATCCCCTCTCCGCTCCTCTTTCCCCTCCCCCTTCAACGAGACAAATGAAAGACATTATTCGCGAAACCAGGGAAACCAGTAGACTAGAGCCAATCTATTAGTACGACTCTGATAATAGCTTATCATTTCAAATTGCTTCACTAGACTTTGGAGATCTCGTGCAGTTAAATGTCATATTTACAGATCTTTCCCAAATAGGCCAGTGACTTACTGTTCTGCAGGGTTACTGTGAAATGTTTTAGGCAACAGACAACAAACGTGTCAAAGTAAAGCAAATATAACGTAACCCCCTCCCCCTTGGACAATGTATGGCCTTTTGTTCTGTAGGCTCCAGAACTCTGTTATTCATACCCCAAAGCTTTAGTTTTCTATGCGAATAATTTATGTGAAATGGTATAGTCTAATATTCAATGACAGAAGTTTTACAAGAATAAAACCGGTCAGCATCACCCATGTATCTGTTTGAATATATAAAATTGAACAAACACAGGCTACATATGCATATCATTTATTGACAATGGCAAACACCAATCAATCCAACACCACTGGAAACAACGTCTCTCCATTTCAATCAGAACTCTTCTGTCGGGTAGGCCTATCATCGGGTGCTGGTCCTGCAAACAATCAAACATATGGCAGACATTAAACACGGTTTGTGACGCCTAGATAGTAGCCTAAGCGACTGAATAAAATACCGGTGATCTTATTTTGTAGATATTGCGCCATCTTCTGTCTGTTCAATAAAACTAGGCCTACTGTTTCATAAGGTGACTGATGTCAGAGGGATAAATATTGGGTTGTATCAATAAAAGAAATACAACTACCAATTTCCTCTAATATATCCATGCTTATCGCGTGGAAAAGCTATTCTTCCTTCTTGAATTTGCCATTTATGTAGGGGACATAGTCCAGAATCAGCCTCCAGTCAGTGAAGTAAATTAGGGCCACTCCACCAGTTGTGCCCCAAGCAGCCAACGTGGGAACCCTTGACAAAGGAAAACAGAGCCAAGTTAAGTGTCCCAGTATCATCTTAGTATAGTCCCTCACGCTGAAAGCTGTGTTTTGCAATGCATCAATATCTAGGTCAGTATAATCCAGCAGTGCTTTAAGTTTGTGAGTTTAGTGCAACAGTAACCTACCACAAAAATGCTAGTCAACTTAATATCTACGAACTGAGAGTTTTCCCCAGTGTCTTTGGTGCATTTCTCGAATCATCATTAACATCTGCACAGCAGTTAGTACATTTCTCAAAACAACTGCACCGCATAGTAGATTACCTGCAAAAGCGTGTATCTTGCTCAAAATGCTTTGTTTTTAGGTTTCAAAAGCAATTAAACTCTCAGTGCAATCAAAATCCTTGCACTGTTTATGTCAAGATAGTCAAACTGCTTTGTCTTGTCTAATGAATAATGCGTAAGGCAGCACTATTTTCTATGTGGCATAGCTATTTCAAAACGGTGTGTGTGTGTGTGTGTGTGTGTGGGGGGGGGGGGGGGGGTCAACTGCAAGACAGTGGATGTTTCAAAGTTTTTACTGTTGACAGACATTGTGACAATATAAAGTCAATACAAAGGCATTTACAGGATTGTTTAAAGGGAAAATGAAACAAAATATACAGTAAAACACCCCATGGTCACCACTGGCAGCCAAATTTACTGTAGTTAATCTTCCTATACATCCTAACATTCCTGTCTGTCAGGCAACATATGTATATGCTAAACAGACTATGACAACTAGTTCAACACATTTGCATGTAATGACAGAAGCGATGAAATAAGGCCAATTTGTTTTATGGGGTAGGACTATTCAGCATGGGACCAGTAAAGGGCATTTTTTATCCAACAGCAGACATTTGTACAAAATCAGTTGCATGGATGTACTAAAGCATTTGTTCAAGATGGGGAGAAAATGCTTTAATGATGTGCACAAGTGATAAGATGATATGGAGTTTGAACAAGCAGTTTTGAGAATTTCAATTCTGATCCGAGAAATGTGCCAAAGCGACTGAGAACTGTAAGAAAAAGTTCAGGTCATCGGGGCCACTCACTCTCCCTTTTTATAGTATGTTGGCCCACATCAACCTAGTCTATAACCACTCATTTGTGATTTGCACCGGTAAACAATGAAAATGCAATATTATACCACTTTAATCACCCCTATCTTCAGTTCAGATGTTCTGAATTGCACCAAATTTCATGTGTATGATTATTCTGACATCCTCTAGAGGTATGCCACGTTTTGTGGAAATCTGTCCATAGGGGTGTTATACGATAAATTAATGTATGTGTACATTTAGTGACTGTGTGCACCCATCAGCCTGTAGATGGTGGTGTTGAGTGTAACGGTGGTCAGGCGGTGAAGGGACTTTGGAAAAACCAAAACAACATATGCCTTCAGGCACTGGCGTACGTAAAACAGCATCCAATGCAAAGCATAACGCTTCTGATCGGGTACGGCAACAACACATGGACAAAAAGTAGCAGAGCTGCAGTACACCGTTTCTCCAAAGGGGGCTCCAAAACACCAATCTCAATACAGCTGCTTAATTACGGCGAAAATCACATACAAACACTAAACTACATTTATAACTCTGTTACACCCACCTCCCCTGAATTTCGCCAAATTCGAGCAGCAACCATACAGTATTTCTGAAGGCAAAAAGTACACTACTTTCTAAAACTAGACAGAGGGCCACCAATTACAGGACAGCCAACCACAAAGGTATCCAAAAAGGATGAAGTGGAAGAAGAGGTGCGCAAACTCTCCAACCAACCACTGGCAGTAGGGTGCCTTATACACCCCACAAGACCCATATACACTGTGTACTAAAGCCACTAGGAAAAGAGAAGAAAACAAAACAAAAACAGACAAAATTCTCCATAAAGCTAATCAGAAAGCTTGGACCACATAACATGTCACCAAACGTGTGTATGACCTCAACTCTAACTGTGTCTAATCATGAAAAATCTGAAACACTGACCTGCAGATAGCCTGCATAGACGGATGTGTGTGAACAATATCTTGCCTCGACATAGTTTGAATTAGTCTGTCAACTGGCTTGAGAATACGACCAAATCTAGACCTCACCTGTGTGGATGTACTAGGATTGTCAGACTGTGAGACATAAGCTACTGTGTCAACATTGTTCATGTCATTAGCTTTGTCTGTCTGTGTCACAACAGTCTGTCCATCAGTCTCTGTGTGTGTGAGTCCGTCTATGTCACAACTGATAGTCTGTCCATCCATGTTACTGGCAACATCTGTACTAACATCAGTGCTAGTCACAGGTCTAGAGTCAGAGGTGACAGACTGGTCTCCTGTCTGGTTTTCAGACATCTCCTCTGGGTCACTCCGAGAGACAAGAGGAGCTGATCCTGTCCCTCCACTGTCAGCTGACTCAGCTTGTGAGTGTTCCGGGAATGGTGATCGCGCAATCCACTCTACAGTTTGTCCCTCAGAATCCACTTGCTCTGGAACAGTTATGGAATCAGATCCAACTCTCTCTGTCTGTATTCGTCCCATCTGCGCTCCCTGAGATCCCGGGCTAGAAATCAGATCATCACAATCCTCACTCATGTCATCACGCAAAGAACCTTGTCTCACTACTGACGTAGAGTCATCACTTGGGTTTGACCGCTGAAAAGAAGACGAGACTGAGTCAGAGATCACACTTGTGTTTTCGACAGGCAGGAAATTCACCAACATTAACAGATTACGGTGGACGACTTTCTCCTGTCCAGTGACTGTGTCACGTATCCTGTAAGTGTGTGTTTCAGTGTTCCTGTCAACTACAGTGTACACAGTGGATTCCCAGCGATCTGCAATCTTTCTCTTTCCTCTTTCCTTCTTGTTAGCCACCAATACACGGTCACCAACGTCAATGGTAGGGCCCTTAACTCTCTTGTTGTAGATCTCAGTGTGACGGTGCTGTTCTTTCCTGACATGTTCCTGAGCTATTAACATAGCATCTTTTAGATCTTTCGTCAGAGATGCCACATACTTGTCATAACTGACCACAGCCGGATCATTCAGAACAGTACGGAAGAGGACATCAACTGGCAGACGAGGAGTACGTCCAAACATCAAATAAAAAGGTGGGTATCCAGTTGTCTCATGAACTGAGCTGTTGTACATGAATGTGAGGGTCTGAAGACGTCTCGGCCAGTTGGCTTTTGTGTCTGGAGCAAGTGCACGGATCATATTGCCAAGGGTCCTATTAAAACGTTCCACACTCCCATTACCCATAGGGTGATAAGGGGTGGTGTGTGATTTCCTAATACCAGAGACTCTAAGTAGCTCGCTGATCAGTTGACTCTCGAAGCTGGCTCCTTGGTCACTGTGGATACGTTCTGGAAACCCAAATACACAGAAAAACTTGTCCCAGAGGACTCTCGCTACCTGCTTTGCTGACTGATCTTTGCAGGGGAATGCCTGGGCCATTCTTGTAAAGTGGTCGGTCACCACTAGCACGTCGACCGATTTGTTCCTTGCATCCTCCGCTGACCAAAAGTCAATACAAACAAGCTGTAGTGGCCTGGTGGATGTGATGCTTTCCAAGGGTGCCCTGCCAGCAGGTTCGGCTGTCTTGCTGACGATGCAACGCCTGCAGTTGCGGACATAGTCTCTCACATCCCTGTCAAGACTAAGCCAAAAGAACCTCTGCCTGGCCAGCCCAAGACTTCTGAACTGACCCTGGTGACCGGCATCGTTGTGAACACCTCTCAGGACAACAGCTTTAAGTGACTCAGGGACTACGTACTGGTGACGCTTTGACTTTGTGGTCTGGTCTCTTGAAACTCTGTAGAGTATCCCATTGCTCACAACAAGCTTCTCCCAGTGCTTCAAGTATCTCAAGACTGTGACTGATTCTTTTACTCGCTCTCTCCTGGAGGGTCTGCGACGTCTTTCCACATAATACAAGACTCGAAAGAGGGCTCTGTCATTGAGCTGTTCATCACGAAGTTCCTTTTCTGTGTAAGCAGGCAGGGAATCCTGACCACCTGGGACCAACTGTGGGACATGGTGCAAAGCGGCAACAGCACGGGTTCTTGCTCCAGTCTCCCACTCACTGTGCGACTGCAGGACAGCAGATATATCGTCCATAGCAATGGACTGAGCGTGAACACACAAGGTAGCAGACATACTCCCAACACAATCATCACCTTGCCGTGGATTCCCATTACGGGCACTGGAGCAGCGAAAGGTGTCTTGAACAGAGTCACTTGTCAAACCTTGGACCTCAGAGAGAAGTGTGGTATAAGGCTCCTGAAGTAATCTGAGACTGACTCTCTCTTTCACAAAAGGCACACGGCTCAGGGCATCGGCAACAACATTCTGTGGACCTGGAACATACTTGATATCAAAGTTGTAGCCGGCTAGCTTGGCCACCCAACGTTGCTCACAGCAATCCAACTTAGGCTTTGTCATGATGTGAGTCAACGGATTGTTGTCTGTCCATACCGTGAACACATGACCCTTCAACCAGTGGCTGAACTTGTCACAGATGGCCCACTTCAACGCCAAGAATTCTAAACGGTGTGCAGGGTAATTCTTCTGAGACTGAGAAAGTGACTTGCTCGCAAATGCGATGGGCCTTGCCCTGGTTTCTCCCTCCTTGACCTGTGATAAAACGGCGCCAATACCATCAAGAGAAGCATCTACAGACAACATGAACGGGCGGGTGAAATCAGGGTGAGCAAGGACAGCTGTTTCGGCCAGTGACGATTTTAGTTTCTGGAAAGCTTGCTCCATGTCAGGGGTCCAGTCAACAGCACTCAACTTCCTGCTCTGAGACCTGTGTTTACTCATCAGCTTCTGCTTACTTTTTCGTTTCTGGCCTGACAACAGAGAGAAGAGGGGCTTAGCGATGGCTGAGTAATTGGGTACAAAGTGTTGGTAGTAATTGATCATTCCCAAAAAAGACCTGACCCGTTTCGCTGAGGGAGTCACACCGTCTGCTTCCATTAGGTCAGCACTTGTCACATTCATGATGCCCTCAACCTTACTGGGATCAGTTGACACACCAGTTTCATCGACTATGTGCCCAAGGAACTTCACAGACTTTCGGAGGAAAAAGCACTTCTTGGGGGCTAACTTCAGGTTGTGGCTACGCAATCTGCTAAACACCACCCCCAAACGTTGCAGAGCAGTCTCTTCATCAGGAGCAAAGACAAGCAAGTCATCTAAGTAGCAAAGCAAGCTCAAATAGTTCTGATCTCCAAAAATGCTAGTCATCATGCGCATAAAACTGCCAGGGCTATTGCAGAGACCTTGTGGTAAACGATTGTACTCATACAAACCCATTGGAGTGGTGAAGGCAGAGTACTTTTTGTCATCTTCATGCAATGGCATGTTATAGAACCCAGAAGTCAAATCCATAGTACTGAAAAGAGCGTTTCCCCCAAGTGCTGCTAGGCAGTCAGCCTGATGAGGGAGAGGGTGAGCATCTTTAAAAGTTCGCTTGTTCAACCAGCGAAAGTCTGTACAGATACGAAGATCCCCATTCTTTTTCCATACGAGGACTAATGGAGACGCATATTCACTGGTGGACTTCCTAATGATTTCTCTCTCTTCCATCTCATTCAACACTTGGCGCAGCTTCTGATATTGACTCGGGGGCACTCGCCTGAAAGGGAGTCGGAATGGCCTGCGATCTGACAGGTGAATACGATGGACAAAATCCTTTGCCTCTCCACAATCCAGATGATGACGTGAGAAGATATCATTGTAGTGCACAACCAGTTCAGTCAGCTTGCCTTTACACTGCTCGGTCACATCACAGGAGTTTATGTCAATCTCACTTAATCCAACTGCCTTGAGTTTGTCATCAACAGAACATGCATCAATCTCAGAACCACTAGCTACTAGAGAACAACTGGCCATTGAGACCCCAGTGTGTGTGTCATCCATATCTTCGAGCGCAATGCAGGGAAAAACATCAGCTAACTTAGCGTTACGTCTCACCAAGACGGGTTTATCAGAAGTGTTGATCAGCTTTAACGGAAGCCATCTGTCTCCCCACAAAGACGTCACCATTCTCGCTACCAGGATTCCCCTTGGAGCTGAGCGACATGATGTGAGTTCGGCCATCACAGTGCTACCAGGAGATACAGCAGCAGACTTGGGTAGCTTTCCCCACATCAAGTACTCACGACCAGGTTCAAGGCACACAGCTGAGTTGCTTCTCACAGTGCCTATCTTGCAGGGAACTTCCTCACCTCTCCAACGGTCCACACCAGCAAGCATGGAGAGGAACTGTTCAGATTCTGAATCACCAGCAGGACAAGGGGCAGACACAGCTTTCCAATAGGCATCACACTGCTTATATTGACGAAGAACATGCTTGATAACATTAGTGCCTAATATCATTTCATCATGCTGGCCCTGGACAACAAGAGTAGGAACTATGATCTTGCAGCCATACACCTCCATCTGCAGATAGACAGCTGACTTAGGCATGACGTGACGGCCACCACAGCCAATGAGGACAACATCTGTACTGAACTGATCATGTTCTGTGAAAGCTCCAGCTTCTCTAAGCTTCAATTCCGCAGTTTCACTGATAGTACAAGCCATAGAGCCACTGTCTAGCATAGCGTTCAGGGTCACTGTATTACCAATCATCACAGGAGTATAGAAAAGACTGTCACTGCCGACAACTTTGTGTATATTCTGAAAGACAACAGTTTGAGCGTCATTACAAGCAATCTTGCTCATTGCGTAAACAGTTTCTGCATTAGAAAGATCTTCACTGCGGGAGTTTAAATCATGACCCATACTGTCTCCCTCTGAATATGAGTCAACTAGTTTCCCTTAGACTGAGGCTCAGGGGAAGACCTGGTGGGACATCCCACACGTGTGTGGCCCGGGGCAAGGCAGGTGAAACACAACTTCTCTGACATGCAATGGGTGATGGTGGTGTGTTTGCTGTCACCACAGACACGACAAGCTTTCTCACGATTACCACCCTGGAATCTTCCACCACGAGCACTGCTGCGCTGCTGCACTTTACCCATCATCTGCTCTAACATGGCCATCATACGAGACAGAATCCTATCCTCAGCCTCTTGAGTATTCTGTGATACAGCTGGTGTAGAGGCACACAAGGGGGGACATGGAGTCTGATGTGAGGCGTGGCTCTGACTTGAAACTGTGACAGAGGGGGGACGCTGCGGGTGAATAGGGACTGGAGCAGTAATGAGGGTGGGGCATTGAGTGTGACACTGCTCAGGCACAGGCTGACTGTATGCCGCTGGGTTAGACTGCATGTTAGCAAGGGTGGTGGTGTGGCTCTTTACCCGCACATCTGCACAGGCTCTTCCAGAGGCCCTTAGCTCCCTCTGATAATCATCAATTCTCAACTGTATGTCACGAGCACTCCACTCGTGAATGGGCTTACACCTAAAGATAGAGGAGAGTTCTGGGTCGGGACAATGCTTGACAAACATACGCGCCACCTCTTCACCGGAATTCTCCATCCGCCTACCTTGTCTGCTGAGGCCTTCATCAGCCAGATCAGCTGCTCTGTTCACTCTCAACCAGTAATCAACTGGGCTCTCACCAGGTCTGGGCAGGGTGGAGTAAAAATCTGCTAGTGGGAGACATGAGGACACATCACTGAAATACTGGAGGAGAATATCATAAATGAGGCCAGGGTTCTGTTTCACATCGAGAGTCTGATCACTACGCAGGGCAACCTTCACAACATCTCTCGCTTTGCCCATCAACTTCCCCATGATCTCTTCTGCCTGCTCATCCACAGGGCACCGCTGCTTTCTCAGATAAGCTTTAGTCATGTCGATCCAGTCCTGGACTGGATATTTGTCAGAACCGTCACCTCTGAACAACTTAGGCTCTTTGTCTGATTTTACATGTACAGTAACGTGTGAGTCTGTCTGTCTTACAGTACTAGTGTCAGTGCCTGTATGTGTAGGTGATGTGTTCTGCATGTGTGCGATGTGATGTGCAGGGGATGAGCCGCCCTGGTGTTCACTGCTAGTATTCACTACGCCAGCAGACATTAACTTGGCTACAATAGACTCACCAATTTGGGCACCTAACTGTCCCACCAAGCTTGTGAGGTGGTTAATGGCGGCAGAATCAATACTGCTGGGTGTGGATGTGAGAGGACCCTCCCCCATAGACTGGCCAACAGGAGTACAACCTGGATTCTGACCTGACCCTGTACCCCTACCGCTGTCAGCTAATGACTGGGAATAGCCTACCTCCCCACTATCCAACCCATGTCCAACAGTACCGCTATCAGAACCCCGCCATGCACCCCAAATACCCCTCCCTTTAGGAAGAACTGGACTAGCAAAATTATCTCCCACATTACTGTAACTATATTTCTCAGCCATAATGGCAAGTATCTGCGTTGTGTATTATCAAATGCAAAAAAAATTGATATAAGATAACAATATTAGAGAAAGTACACTGTAACTTACTGTATATCAAGGATAATAAACAATTCCCCACACTGGAATAACATAAACACAGCCCTATACTGCCTAACCATATACAAGGACAACTCTAACCACACTTGAACTCGCACACTTGAGCTGGACTTCAACGCAGCATCCACGGCGATCGGCGTCGGGCAGATCTGGGAGATCGACAGGTCACGGCACCAGTGTAACGGTGGTCAGGCGGTGAAGGGACTTTGGAAAAACCAAAACAACATATGCCTTCAGGCACTGGCGTACGTAAAACAGCATCCAATGCAAAGCATAACGCTTCTGATCGGGTACGGCAACAACACATGGACAAAAAGTAGCAGAGCTGCAGTACACCGTTTCTCCAAAGGGGGCTCCAAAACACCAATCTCAATACAGCTGCTTAATTACGGCGAAAATCACATACAAACACTAAACTACATTTATAACTCTGTTACATGAGCAAGAGTTGCCGTTACAATATGATGATGATGATGTACTTACTACATTTTTAAGGCTCACACTCACACTCTCTATCACACACACACACACACACACACACACTCACACACTCACACACACAGGCACGAATGCACACACACGCACGCACACACACCATTTCCCCACAAACACACACACTCACAAGTTAACAAACACACACACACACTGAAGCACACGCAGCACACAAAAGCAAATGCACAAATGCACACACTCATTTACATACACAACAGTTGCAAGAGTAAAGGATGGAGTAGGAAATGGACACAAATTGACAAGCGTGATTCATTTTTGCAGTGTGCAGGACTGAGCTGCGGTCATATTTTGTACCGCTAGATGATACATCTAGTTCTAAATTACGTGTCTCCTCTGTTTGGGTTGGTTTAAATCAGTGGTTCTCGAACTTTGTGTCATTCCCCACTTTGGAGGTGGGGAATTTTCAAGCTGATCCCATCAACCGAGTTTTGCCTGTCTCGTCAGCTGCATCAGGTGTTATTTGAATTCACATGTCGGGCTGTTTATGACTCGTATGTTTGTGTGTGGCTGATTTGTTTTGAATCTATTATCTGGGAGTTATTAAAGATAGGCACAAAGAAACTAATTTCCTCCTGTTCCTCGCGCCCCACCTGTCATGTCTCTATTCCCCACTAGTGGAGCCCGCCACACACTTTGAGAAGCACCAGAGAATGTCTAGTTTCAATGTAGGGGAGAACTGGGACGAACGTAATTCAGAAAGACATCGTAAAACACTGAAAGTTAATATTTTGTCACTAGCAACCTACATCTATCCTCTGCCAAATACAGTTGCATTTACAGCTCTGAACAAAACCGTTCAAGAGTTATTTAAGGAGAAGTCGAACGTGCGTTTTGTTTTATTTGTCCCTCCTGGCTGGGACGAATGAAACAGCATGGGGGACGAATGAAACATACAGCTTAAATTATGTAAACTTCCCACAATTTCAATATTTGACAAAATATCATAAATGGTACTTCAAGTATGTTATTTTAGATAGATTGCTGCTGGGCTATATGTCTTGGTTCATGTTTGTTAACAACTCATTGCCGTCATGGTGAAGCGCATATCTCGCGGTTTTGGAAATAGCATGCACTATGCCATTAATATAGCTAGAATAATGCATGTTTCAAATTATATAATGTTTCTATAGTACAAAATGTTATTTCACTCTGTTTTTACGTGGTTAAAGCCACCACACATCCAAATAAGTGCCCTTCATGACCCACAGGCCGTCAGTCTCCATAGGTTAACATGGCAAAACTCGACCCCCTACCTGATAGCCCCAAATATATTTGCATCTTTCTAAAACTGCTTTTCCATGTCTCACCTGCATAAAATATAGTATAAACACAGATATGTGGGCATTGACTTAGAATAAATAGGATTTACTGCCTGGTCAGGACAAATGAAACAGGTTGTCCCGCCATATACATTTAGCATTATAGGCTGTTTTGCATCCATTAAAAACAAACATGCAATGTGAACGTCTGGGATTGGGGAGAGCACTAAATGCTCTACTGAATAAGCATGAAGTCAAAACTTTAAATGAAAAACACTCTTTAATAATAATAAAAAAATAAACCGCTAATGCTGCCGCTAATGAAGTAAACTTGTGACCATCAAAAATCGTTTATCGCCTGTAACTCCGTGATACCAGGACGTAACAGGAAGGCATTTGGCTGAGCAACGGAGGTTAATATGCTCTATGTTTTGTCCAAATGATGACTGTCTATCATCGTTGCACTCGGAGAAAACCGGAATGTTTCAATCGTCCCGGTTGTAACCTATCTAAATGAATTCCTGGTGCAGTGCAATGACTTTCACTCTGCATCGGAAGGATGCAAGCAGACTTCTGGCAGCCGGTAGGTTATCATTTATAAGTTCACTAATAAGTCTTTGAAGCCAAAGGGAACATGTTTCGGTAACAATAGCGGACAACATATAGTCGAGCAGAGTTTGTTCAAATTATAGGCTATCGTAAACATTGGACTCATTGGACTATATTTGCAAAGTTAGCCCTCGTTAGCCTGCTAGGATGACAATTACTTGTCCGTTTGCCACAGAATACAATGTCTTGAGACCACTGCAAGACTCACCACATTCTCGCAATGGCAATATACTTGGGACCAATAACCTTGCTCAATATATTATGCATTTTGTCTTCTGCTTTCTCGAACGCTGTTCCAAGGTTGTTTTAGAAGACATCGGTGTGTTTAAGGACCCGAAGGCTAAGGTGGCCGTTTTATTGCCTGATAGAAATACGAATGTTACATTGGTCACCACCACCTATTACATTTGCTACTATCTTGTCAATTTGTAGCTGTCTACATACAATGTAACCAATGACTATATGTAGCCTCAGTGTGATAAACTATGGCTCGTTTCACATTGTTAACCTCCACGGGTGGTGGGCCTACCATCACCTTTCATCAGGTATGTGGGTAATCATGGCTTATTTTTGACTTGAAGTGAGTATGCAGAGACAATAAATGCAATAAAGCTATGATAAAACTTTTATTACAACGCTTCAATTGATTTTATTCTTTTTTGAAGTATACAAGATTCAAAGCCGGACATTGAAAAAAGGTATATTTCTGTCATTAAAAATGGCACATTTATTGCTACATTACTGTTATATACACGACAGTTCTCAATACCTACTTTATATATATATTTATATATAAAACAAAATGATAACAAAAAAAGACCTAAACTGGAGGCACTCTGAAGACACAACAGCAGTATTGTTCATGTCCGTACTGCAGATGTAAGATGCCTGGTTCTGAAAGGTACTGTGATGGAGATGCAAGACCACTCATTCTCACTCCAGCCCAGGACCTTAGCATACTTACACTTAGTACATTTTATTATTCAACTTCTGTGAATATGATTCAGTCCATTTATAGGGACAAACTGCAATCACCCTCAACGAGTATCACCTCGTGATAGAAAATGAACAAATCTCGAAGTGAAATGCAAAACATTGCCTCGTACAATCGGATACTATCAACGCCACTCAAAGCTCTGACTTACAGAGATGCTGAAAATGTGGACAGTGTCAAAGCAGACGTCATAAGAATATTTCCAAAAAAAAAGACAAAATACATCTTTGCAGACTCAAAAGCCTATTCTACGGATTTAAAGGAGGAATTTTGCTGACAGTATAGTATAAAAGAGCTCCAGTTCAGGTGATTTTTTTAAAAAGAAAGAGGCCCCTTCTACCATCAAAGTTTTACATTCTGAGGTGCTTCACAGAACAAAGAGCTAAAGACTGAAACCTCAGGTTTTGCAACCCAGTAGTGTCAAGAGGCATAGAAATGACAAAGTAGAAAAAGAAGAAAAACAAAGTGGGGATAAAGAAAAGTGGGGGTTAACAAAATAAACCAAACCTGACAGATTTCCCCCACAGCATTGACATAGGTAAAAGATCATACCAAACTTAAAAAAAGACATTTACACATGTTAAATGTTTCATTAGATACATTGAAAAATGTAAATTATTCCATTTCATATTTCCCCCAAAAGAATGTCATGGGGAAAAAAAACAAAAAAAAAAACATTGGGATGTACCTCTTATGACAGCAACACATACAATGTTATGCTGTTAAAATAGAGAGGGAAAATGTTTTACGCACTGAAAGAAAATTTTAAGTTTAGGCACTGGTAAGTCTTCACTCTCCAAATACGACCAGTTTCGTCTTGAGAATGAAAAGGCCACTCTTAATATTGAAAGATTTCCCCTCTTTCCCTCCCTTCCCACTTCAAAAATGGTGATGTGATATGTTTTGTTTGCAACACAAAGACTATAGCGCAAGTCTGTGGCATTCCATATAAGGAGCATAACAATTGCCACAGATAACACTGTTGTACCACCTAATTTCCACAGAAATTTCCCACCGACTTTAACTGTACAGGAATACCAAAGTTCCCCATCGGTGTCATCTCCTAGGAATGCTGCAGACAAAACTACAACAACCTTGAAATAAATAAAAAACAAAACAAAAAAAAGAAAATAAGGGCAATCTATATTTGAATGGTACATTCAAAACCAGTTGCATAATTGTATGAGCAAGGCAAAGTCCAGAGGGCAGGCATTGCCTTTTAGTAGCTACACCACCCGTCCATAAGAACACTTTGATCTCCAATGGATTTAGTTGCAGACAGTGGCATTGCTTTTGTCTCAACATTCCCCACACCAAGAGAAACTGAAATGTGATGTGTCGAATTTTGCAGTTTAGTTCTTTGCATGGCTCTTCAGCTCCCTTGGACAGTTGTGACCATCCCCTTGAAATGGGAACAACCCTGTTTCTGTGGTTGAGCCAGTGTGCTTGCTTAAACTACATCTTTCCCTCTCTCCCTCATTAGAAAAAAAGATGACTGACTGACTGATTTGATTTGCAGCCTTTTGGGTAGGTCATTTAATTTTCTTTGTGATACACTCTTCTTCCTTGCCTCTATGATATATTCTTCATTTTCAAACTAATATTGTCATTTATGTAAAAATCTACAATGTATAGTCTAACAAAAATATACTTTCTTATATATTCATATAGGCCTATATATTCAATCTTGCTTCCTGAATGTTGAGCCAACATCCATAGCGTTATGAATGCATTGTGTGGAATTAAACCCAGAAAAAAAACACCACAATTGCAATGCAGCCTCCTCCTCTAATGTTAAGCCTAAAGACCTTCCAATTCATTCAGGATTTGCAACTACGCAAAAGCAAGGGTCATGGTGAAATGTCCTGCACCTGTCCCCACCTCCTGAAGTTTATGAAATTTATGTCAACAGAAATATAGGGCCTGCTGAATGCAGTACTCAAAGAGCAATGCTGAGAATTCAGCTTTTGCACTGGGACCTAACCTCAATCACTAGCCAAGCAGCTATACAAACCAACCATATCGGGCAGGAATTGACACGACTCATACACAGACATACAGTCATATGGGTGAGAGAATAAGAGGGAGAAAGAGAGAGAGCGCGAGAGAGAGAGAGAAAGGGTAAGACAACTGAGAGGCAACTTCTCCACCAGGTGGCAGCCAGCGAGAAGGCAAACAAACAACAGCTCAGTCGACCAGATGAGAGTTGATCCAATGCCAAACACAGAGCTTTGTGATATGATCATCTAAGTCAAGGGCCCGATCATCCAAGTCGACGGCAAGGGTGAGTATACGGGATGAGGTGACTGAAACCATGCTTGTGCTGGGAAAACCCTGCACTGCTATTTCACACTTAACACTGTGCCCTTGACTTCAGGTTAATGGGATCTTAACCCAAATGAAGCAATGAAGTCTGTTGCACTCGTTATTTTCTTTTTCACTGTGGATGGACACTTCAATCTTCTGCTTTGACAGCTTACAAGCAAGCTAGCCAGTTTACCCTCATCTCTGCGCTGGGTAACCCTCGCACGACCCCTATGACACGTAGCTTGCGTCCGTTTCCGAGACGATCATAGCCTCCAGCACTGCTGAGGTCCCTCTCGTGTCATATGCGTTTGGTTACACAACACAAGTAAGACTGTACCTTCAGGTTGGGAATGACGCACTACATAAACTTGCTCATCACACGAGCAATTGCTAAACAAAATTTGTTCCACACATGAAAGCAATTTGCTTCAATGTCTCATATATATATAAAACATAAGTAGGCACAAATCCTTGATTAAATTTTGACTTTTTTTTTTGTTAGGTGTCTCATTCAGAGTACCTCTCGGCAGTGAAAATATTGCCTTTTGCGGAAAAAGGACAACTACTCCAGTGCTCCATCCTAATGTGGAAGCCAAAAAACACATGAGCATACAACATAAAGAGCATACAAAATGAAGAAAAGAAACGAGTATACAAGAGAAATGTTCTTCACATTTGCGCTGGTAGTGATGGTCAGGAGTGTGGCAAATAGGCTGTGTCAGTTTTGGCAGTAGGTGTGTGTGTGTAGACGAAACGGGTCTGTGTGTATGTGTACGTGCACCTTGTAAATTTCATGGGCAATGCACATTTACCCCAGTTTTTCTATACACACACGTACACATGCACACACACATACACATGCACACACACACACACACACACACGTGTGCACACACGCACACACACACACACGATGATGGGGCCGATGGAAGAGTAGGGAAAGGCCACGTCTTCTGAGAGCCATGGAAATTCCATCAGATCTGTTGAGTGAAGACAGAAAACAATTACTGCTGCTGCTAACCCCACATAAAAAGAGCACTTACAAAATTAAAGCAAAGTGCATCAAACAAAACCAATATGTCTCTGTCTTTGACCGTGACAAAACATTGTAAAACTCCCAGTCTGAAGTTATCCTAAGATTTCTTACACATCCTATAAATGCTGTGGCGGTGAACAGGGATGGCGCCCGTGGATTGGACTGGACTCACCTGAGTTTTCTACATGTGGCTGACTGGGTTGTGTCCTTCTCCGCCCAGGCCAGGGTGCGCTCCCGAGAGCTGCATGGGAGACTCCCCTACCACACCGGACACCTTCTCTTCCTCCCTGCGCTTCAGGCACGCGGCTTTAGGGTTCAGGTTGCGCTCTGGGGATAGAAAGACGGGATGATTTGATTATGATTAGGGATTATCATCATGTCAGAGCTGACAATGAGAGCTTATTTCCTTGGTCCAGACGTGCAGAGTACATCTGAGACAAACATGAAGGGGGTGGGGGGGGGGTAGCTTTTGTTGCCTACACATGTTGCTTATATTTATCCAAAGCAACTCTCAGAGCAGGCTGGACATACAATGTCAGTCCCTGTACAATCAGATTGTTACAATGCCAAGTACCAACGTCTAACAGTGAGGTCATGACTTTAGATGTATGTATGTGCCAAATGACACATCACCATGATCAAAGATATAGGCATGAAGTACTACTCGACCGTGACTTAAAATATACATCCATTTTGAGTTCCATGCAGGCACTACTTAAGCCAAAATATTGGCAAAATTCAAGGATTTATAAACACCAGAGAGATTGAACATTTCCCTTTTGGTGAACAAACATGCCTTTTGTAGAAGCCAGCCTTTAAAAGTATATATTTTAGGGGGGTTTTTTGCCTTTAAAATAGAATAGTTGACTGACAGGGAGCAAGAGGGAGAGAGAATTTAGTCTGAGATCTGGAGACGCGAGCTGGTCGGAACTGAACTCAGGTCCCCAAGGGTACTTGGACCTGCTTGTAATACATAGGGATGACGCCACTTACACCCCACAGCTTCCCCCAAAGATAGACTAACTATTTCTATTTGAATAAACAGATAGGTCTTCTGTAGAAGCTAGCTTTATGGCACTAGAGTCACTACCTCGGACTTGTTGCTCCAGGTTGAGGATGACGTTGACGGCCTGGTGGAGTATGAGCAGTTTGGTCTGAGGTTTGTCGTTGTTGAGGTGCAGCTGGCACATGCGGCCCAGCTCCTTGAAGGCCTCGTTGATGTCGCGCACACGCAGACGCTCGCGCGCGTTGTTGGCCACCCGCCGCTCCTTCTCGCGCTCCATCTTCAACTCGGGCGGAAGGTCCTCGTCATCTTCCTCATCGTCTTTGTCTTGGCTGTAAAGGGAGCAAAGAAGACACTTGCGTGTGAACAAGTGAAACGTTGAATCTTCCGAGTGTATAATGGTTGGCTTAAATCTTTGGTGATAAGGAATCTTGATAAACAAAATAGTCAGTCATGCACAAAATGACATTTTCTGTGAGATGTTTAGATGTGAGTGTGTGTTGCATTGAAATGGCAGCATTTTCCAAATGCATCCACCTTGCGTTTAAGCAAAAGAGTTCCATTGCAAAACCACAATAAATGCAAGAGAGAGATCCTGACACAAGCTTGCTTCTGGTAGATATTTATCTTAGACCATGTTTTTTTCTTTTTCATTAAAATTTCCATATTTGGAGCTTAGTTCATTTTGAACCTTTTTTTTGTTTCTCAAAGTGAGGAGCTTTTTTTTACTTAAACTACGTTCTTATGATCAGTGACTATGTGCTCAGTGTTCAAGGGTGGTATTTTCTAGTTTGAATTCAAGGTCTCCCCAGGTAAATGTAAGGTCAGACAAATGACATGTGTACAATGGGCTTTCCTGGGAGGGAAGGGGGAGCGGTTAGGACATGAGCACATTCTCACGCAGGTGGGGTAACTTACTCGTCTCCCGCGTCTGACAAAACACCTGAGAGCATCTGGAGGGTAAACGCCTCCCTTCTGAAAATAATATCACAGTTGGGGAGGAGGATGAGAGCTGGGAGGACAGGACGCCTGGGAACTTGCCAAGATTGGTAATGTGGCCACTGACAAAACTCCACTTGATAACACGCAAACTCAAGACACATTATAGGACACACAATAGTAATTTAGCTAACCGAATCTACACCTAGAAGTACTTAACAACTCTACTTCATCAATTGCTTGGATGTATTCCGAAATCCAGTTTTAGTAGCATTTAGCAGACATTTTCCCTCATTCTCCCATCAAAAATCAAGCTTACCAGAAACATGTGCACCCTTTGGGCAAATTCTAGTATATAATGTCAAAATGCAAATGACTGTACCGTGATCGATTGCGGGAAGCTTTGCTGTCCTTCTTCTCATCCTCAGACTTGTCTGCTATGGATGAGTTCTCGTCGTCCTCCTTGTCCTCTCGCTTGATGTCCGAGCTGCTGGAGGAGTGGGTGGAGCGGGCTCCGCTTCCTGGCAGATCTGAGAGAGAGAGAGAGAGAGAGGAGAGAGAGGAGAGAGAGAGAGAGAGAGAGAGAGAGAGAGAGAGAGAGAGAGAGAGAGAGAGAGAGAGAGAGAGAGAGAGAGAGAGAGAGAAAAATAGAAAGATAGAGTGGACACATAGAAAAGACAGAAAGAGTTCGACACAAAACTTAATATATAAAAACAATACATAGTTATATACATAGTTGCATAATTCTGGCTGCTATAGGAGGCCAATGTAAATAAAAATGTAAAATCTGCACTTTTCTATTTTACTCCCATGATCCAACTCTACCTGTACATCTCCCCTCACCCACTGCAGTCCTCTAATGAGCATCTGCTATTACAGGCCTTACATAAACACTAAGAGGTCACAGTCAAGACTCTTTTTTTCGGAGATTCTTCATTGGTGAAAATATTTACCTAATGCTCCTCATTCTAGTGATGGCTTCAAAAAGACTTTTAACCAATTCATTTTTCCATACAGTCACAATTTGTATACATTTATTGTTATTATTCTATTCACATTACACATCAGTAATCAGTTCTCTGAACTGTGCAGTCACAACCTGTCTCCTCCGCTACATATTTGAGGCTTTCTTGCGCCCTTAGCCGGTCCTACTACATGTCCCTCTCCGTCTCTCCCGGCAAAATAGACCCCTATACAAGAAACTTGGGTGTAATGATTGATGACCAGCAGACTTCTGACCACGTTCCCCCTGTTGCCCGGTAATGTCGCCTCACACTATTTAATGTAAGAAAAATCAGGCTGTGGCAAATCCAACATACCACCCAGCTCTTAGTACAGACCATGGTTCTCTTGCCCTAGCGAGAACTCTGGAAGAACCAACCCTTCCAAGAGTACCTCCTCTCCTAACATTTCTTAACAACGCAACCAAACACGCCTACTTTGCACTTCCCGTCTTTCCTCCTCCTTCTTTCACAACCATCTCCTTCAATTCTATTTAGTCCATTCATAATATTAGTTTTTTTTTGTAGTTCTATTAACTATAAATTGTTAATTAGTAATCTATAAACTTCTTGCAGATCTGTGGACCACTGGCAGAGAGAGATGGAGGAGAGATAGAGGACAGTAGGAGAGACAGAGACAGAGACAGAGACACTCACTGGTAAAGCCCTCTGGTTGTCCTCCAGGCTGTGTGGTCCCGGGGGCATGGTGGCCGTGCAGTAGGGGGTTGCTGGGAGGCAGGCCTGTGGGCTCTTCATGGTGCCCTCCAGACTGACAGGGAAGAAGGCCAGAGACGTGTTACCACACAAAGCAGCGAAAGCAGCACACTGTGCAGCTCTTTAAAGTGTCATACCTGTATGTTAGTATTAAGGTGTACAGACAGTAGTGACAAAACACACAAATAGCCACATGCTATTAAAACATCCTCTTTGTGCAATGAGTTTTTGTACTGCTAGGTCAAAATAAACAAAACTTTACAAATTCACATAACAAGTCAACAACGGTCTATGAAGTGTAGTAGAGTACAGTAGGGCCCTACTCCTGCTCTGTTTACATCTACTTTGGCTTTCTCAGTCCCTCCAGGATCTTGTGAAGATTTGTTGTCATTCATGCAGCCAAAAGAGATGGAATTTGTTACGCGACTCCTCAGAAATCGCATTTAAATTTCCTGTGGGATCACAAAGTTGTGATCACACAAGGGTCTTGAGTGGATTAGACATGGTTGTTGTTGCCAAAATGTACGAAATTGCAGCTGGACTTCCTAATCTCCATTCATTTGTCATCACTCATTGCAAGATTCTGAGGGGTCTGCCCTCTTTGTTCATGTAAACTCTACTCTCTTCTGCAGACTGTGCGGTAGCTGCTTCCCCAGCGCCAGTGGATGGGGCAGAAGTGGACCTCCAGGGCTCACCATGGCAGGGTGCCGGTTGCCGAGTCCCAGGCCGGCGCCGGAGAAGGCCTGCGCGAGTCCCCCCAGAGCTCCGTTCTGCAGCGCGCTGACAGCACTGACCAGGCTGTGCAAGTCTGAGTGACCCCCCGTGTGACCTGGGCCACCTGGGCCCTGGCCTACTGCATGGCTGCGGAGCACATGGATGGCCTCGTCAAGACGGTCCTCCATTTTGTTCTGCTGCAGAGGAGATAGAGAGAGATAGAGAGATAGATAGAGAGGGGGGCATGTCAGTTGTGATTTTTTTTTAACACCTTTTGAAAGACGTGGAATGAATGGTCATGAGGGAACAGCAAGAGGGTTGGCGCATTTTAGAAAGAAGAGGAAATGAAAGTGCATGCTGAAAGAGTACCAGGGCGTGCAGTCCTCCTTCATAGTTTGGCGACAAGGCGGTCTGACCACTGGGTCTTGGCCACTGTGATGCACCTGCATGAGAGAGAAAAATAACGTGTGAAATATGCAGGGCCGTTCAAAGTCAAAGTTTTTTACAGCTTACACAGCCCTGAGCATGTTATACCTCATCCTGAACAGTAGGTGGTGCTCTAACGCCTTCTTGTGCAGAGCCGTATATTATACGGCTCTGTTCTTGTGCATTTCTCAAGACTCATAACAACTCTGCTTCCACATGAAGCAGCACCATCTTTCCAGCACAACACTTCATCATTTGCAAATTCACCACTGATAATCTACCACATCTTGTGGCATGTCTGCAACCATACAACAGCAGTTAGTTGCTAAAGACCCCGTCTCTCAGGCCTAGGAAGGGGGCTGTACCTGCGATGCCTTGTGGGGAGCCGACAGGAGTGGAAGGCGTTGAAGGGAAGTTGTTGCTGTTGTGGTCTGATGGGTAAATCTGCAGTGTGCAACAAAAGTGAAATTGAACAGGAGGACAAGTTGAACAAAAATATTAACAAGAACACGTGAATAGTGCAAAAGGCCATTGTGTTGTCTTTTTTTACTCACTGAGGCGAGAGCTTTCCCAATCTCATCCCCTGAGCTGTTTGTTGTGGTGCTTCGATTGGCTGTGGTGGGATACACAACAAACTATTATCAGCTCAATCCTTTTACACACACACACACACACACACACACACACACACACACACACACACAGGTGACCGAATTAAGACAAACATTGAGGTCGAACATGTGTTTCAGAGCAGAAACACAGCAATTGTTATGCTAGCAACAGTAAGGGGCGTCTCGTACCCATGATGTTGTCGGCGGCGCCGTTGTTGGAGGCCGTGTGGTTGAAGCCTCCGGAGCTGGAGTGGAAGCTGGAGGGCAGGCTGCCGTTGACGTCAGTGCCATGGAGAGGGTAGTTCTGCGGGGACAGGGGCAGGGGCTGCCGCTTCTGCAGGACGAGAATGAGGAAGAGGAGGAGGACGAGGACGAGGAGTAGCAGAAAGGGAGAAAGGATGAGGGGGAACGAGAGCAAGAGAGAACACACACACACACACACACAGGTTAGACCTCTTCACGTCAGCAACCTGATTCAGATTACACAACCTGTGCGTCACATCTCCACTCAAACCTATAATTAGCGCAGCTGTATGACTGTATGGTAACCAACACCCCACCGAGTGGGCAGAGGCATGATTGAGGGGGAGAAGGAAAAAAAAGAAAAAAAAAGAGTGACAGGGGGAGGGGGGGGGGGGGGGGGGGGATTTGCCTCACGTTCCATACTAACCATTCTGTCCTGGGGGTTGATGACCGAGAAGGAGCCTGACTGGCTGATGTGTGAGGAGTTGCCCAGCATGGCCGAGTAGCCCGGCTGGCCAAGGGCTCCGGAAGAGGACCACAGGTCAGGGGAGGGGTGAAGGCCCTCTGTCAACAGAGAAAACGGACGGACACACACACACACACACACAAGAGTAAGTCATTTCCTCAAGCATAGACAGGGTAGTGCTAGGATTTGAATGACATATGACCAGAAATAAAAACATAAATAAAGGAATGCATACCAACCTTGCATGTAGAAGGAGCCAGGGTATACTGCTCCATCTCGACTGTACTCCTCTCCTGATGTAGAGGCATATACCTGATAGGAATAGCATAACAAACGCTATTACATGGTGACCTCTAAAACAGTCAATCTGTGTTGATCGGTCTTATTACGGACTCTATTAGAATTGAGTCAGTCCTAATATGCTTTATAAGCAGCTAAATGTAAGCTGTGTGAGAGAGGGGAGATCTGAAGCTATATTGGGAAGTGGACACCATATTTCTGCCTCCTGTTCACGCCAGTGGGTAGGGTGGGTAGGGGTCTGTGCCACCACCGCCCCCACCACTCCTGCTTTTCAGTGGCACACCATAATCCATCCATGCAAAAGGGAGAAGAGAGAGAAAAAAAAACGAGCGGTGGCCGTGCCATGCTGGGAAACGCGCCACCGAAATCTCAGCATGCAGCGAGCGCTTCCTCTCCCCTCGCCCAGGTGCCAAGGGAGAGCGGCGCCACACCGCTACCCAACAGGGCTGCCGCCTCCGGCCCAGAGCTGCCGCGGACCTGGCCCAGTCCCGCCAGGCTACCTGCTGCTCTGAGCACCAGCTCCTAACACCCCTACTGAAGCTGCCTCTGCCAAGGCACTGACCACTGTCCAGCCTCCTCCTGGAAGAGGCTGCTTTTTTTCAGCTTGTCCCCCTGCCCCCACCCGCTTTTCCCCTCCATCTCTCATTTCTGTACAACTCACAAAGAGGGGAGCCTGAAGCTCATCAAGAAACTATTTCAGCACGCAGAAGGGTCCCGGGGTCGATTCCAGGTCGTCTGGCTCATTCAGCACGAGGCTCGGCGATTAACAGCTAAAATGAACCATTTCACTCAATGGCTAGCTATTAGGAGAGCATAATAAATAAATGCTTTATAAAAAGGGGGCTGAATGCGGGGGCCTTTCAGCCTGTGCCGAGAGAGCTGAAAAAGCTGGTCGGGGGACGAGGAGAAGGCATGTGAAGACCCAAGCTTCCTGACATGAGAGCCCATCACTCACCATTTTGGCATGTCTATGGGAGTGTGTGTGTGTGTGTTGGTTTGGGGAGGGAAGTTGGGGAGGGGGGAGCAACTACAGCAGCAGCAGAGAATGCAAATCCAGCAAACTGCGTTTTTTTTCTGTAATTTGATTTAACAGGGAGAAGTGGAAAGGGAATGGAGAGATGCACTTCTAATTACAGAGCCATCTGCCTGTTCCTGGACCAGGTCCAACTCCACAGGCAGCTGGGCAGAAGAGAGTGAAGCGGAGGGGTGGAGGGGCTGGGAGGCGAGGAGAGAGGAGAGGAGAGGAGGGGGTGGGAGGAGAGGAGAGAGGAGAGGAGAGGAGAGAGGAGAGGAGAGGAGGGGGTGGGAAGCGAGGAGAGAGGAGAGGAGGGGGTGGGAGATGTTCTCTGTAAAGGAAGGGAAAGGAGGAGGAGGAAGAAAAAAAAATAAACTGGCTGATGATTCTGTGGGAGATGAAGAACTAGAAAAGGATGAGGATACAAAACTGTGAAGGGGAGAAGGGAAAAAAAGATTCTTTATTATGCTTCTTAAATGGAGATGGATCTGACTCGAGAAGAGTGGGAGGACCATTGTTTTTTGTAGGAGGCGTACAAAAAGCTCCAACAATAGTCGACCTTCCACAGAGTAGTTCAATCTTCACAACTAATTCTGCGGAAAAGCTGCAGTTGAAAAAAAAAAAAAAAAAAAAAAAAATGTGGAAAAAAATGGAAACTGCTTGAAACTAGCAATTTTCTAGAGAGGAAGAGGGATCTTTGGGAAATTACCCCAAAATAGGGATGAACTTTATTCAGAGGATGAAAAGGAGACACCAATCAAGTCATACATCCACCAGGAGAAGAAGCATAATACAGGATAAGCTTTGGAAATCTACTACACTGAGCAGGAGAGCGGTCGGTCCATCCAGGGGGGTGGGGTAGGTTGGCAGAGAGAGAAGTAACATGGTGCGGGGGGGTGGGGAGAAGAGCGGTGGACAGACAGACACAGAGACACAGAGAGAGAGAGAGAGAGAGAGAGAGAGAGAGAGAGAGAGAGAGAGAGAGAGAGAGAGAGAGAGAGAGAGAGAGACTGTTTGCTGGAGGATGTCGCCATGCAGATCCGGCTGAGGAGGAGCAGGAGCAGGAGTGGGGGTGGGAAGGGGCAGAGGACCAGGGCCAGTCATTAATCTGAGCTTAGGGACAGGCTAAGAGGCCTCAGGAACACACCAACTCACAAGTGGGTCACCCCAGTGGGGTTGGGGGGCATCATGTGGTAAGACGAGGGTAGTGGTGTGTGTGTGTGTGTGTGTGGGGTGACTAAGACCACGTCTCCAGACATACATGCCTGATCCACAGCTGACACCAAATAATTCCCCCACCCAATTTCCCATCTACCACAACATCAACACAAACTAGCTTTACTTCCCTCTCTCTAGAGATCCACCAGCCTGTGTAATTGCACTGCTAGAATAGCTCAGAGAAATATGGACAATATGGACCGTGTTTACATGACTATTTCTTACGACAATTTTATGACCCTCCCTGAATAAGACCTTTTCAGCAATTGCTAATTGGAAGACATAAACCTGGGGAGATCGGGGGTCTATAATTGCCTGGCAGATGCCATTCTGTGTAGAGTGATTCATGAACTTAGTACTACATTTCACAAAAAAACCCCTGAAAAACAAAAAGACAAGAACATACACACTTGCATACGGTTCAACCTACAGCTGTCAAGGCTTGCGGCATGTTTGCAGTGGGCCCCTTGTCACCCAACTAGTGGAGCTGAACACGGTGAGCAATGAGCATGCTAGCTGCCAGTGCACTGGAGACAGGAGCAGAGAGGATGGGAGGATACTTACCGAGGAAGGCAAGCCTGGGGGTTTCCGCATCTTCTTGGGCTGGGAGTCTGTTTGGGAATGGGGAAATGGAGGAGGGGGGGGGGGGGGTAACAAAAGATGTTTACTGAAAGAATCCTCATTTGCATCATCAGCGGCATCCTGGCGTTAAGTTTACACATCGCTCGGAGTCAAACGCAAAAACGCATCCCTCGAAATTAACAAAACCATTTACACAATGTTACGAGTCCGACTAAACAATAAAGGATTGCGCGGGGGCATGGAGCTGGGGTGGGCCATCACAAACGTCTGTTAAAAAGAAAGCTCAAATGGCCCAGGTTATATGTTTGGTGAGGGTAAGGAAGTGACAGCTAATTAGCCTATAGCCTATATATTAAAAACAAATCAGTAAAGCCAATGTGAAGCTTGAAAAGCACATAGTATTCTGCACCAGAACAATGATCAGGGTTCCCACTCTAAGTAAAATGTAATATTCCATGACTTTTCTATGACTTTCCCTAACAAAAAAAATTATTTCCATGACCTGCTATATAATAAAGGGTACAATATACTGTACTGACCTAAGATTTTAGAACAGTCGTGTAGTATTCAGGAATGTTTTACTTTTTTGAGATTTATAAATGGGCATTGAATAAACAATGGTGGACTAAACACAAGCAAGCAGTAAAGCTAATAACCAGATATACACCAATGAAATATATTTGCATTTTGGCAAGTAAATGTTAAACTGCTACAACAAAATTCCCTGATATTCCATGACTTTGCCCCCAGGCCTTCTATGTCTGGAATAGACTTTCCAAAATGTCATGATATTCCAGAAATTCCATGACCCGTGGGAACCCTGATTGAGAAAACGCTCCACACAACTTTCCTCTGGCTGTCGATTTAGATGTGGACTGGGATACAGCTAACCTAACGTGTAGAGGAACTTCTATGGCAAGGGTTCAAATCTCTATAGGATATGGTCAAATGTAAACGTATAGGCCAGTGACTTCAAATCTAGGCTTTGTCTAAATACGCAACATATAGACCCTCAATCTGTTCCTTGAGGGTTTCAAGTTGAAACGTTCAAAACCGATGCAGATACTTCGAAATAAAAATTAATTAGCTTAATGTTCTACAAAATGTTGACTTTAAAACAGTATTTTTTATTATTTTTGCTTGTCCCCAAGTTACCATTAGCGCAATGTTGTTTTCTGTACCACCGGAAATGCCTTGAGAAACACACGTTTGTTTATGCTGTTGAAAGGGTCTATACATTAAGAGCGAGACACAGCAGCACATGTGTATCGTACCCATGCTCCCATCTGAGGGCCGCCTGCGGAGGTTGTTGGGATATGACTGGTAGAACTGGGAGCCCGACTTGAGGCCGGAGGGGGACATGGCGTCCGGACTTGGCATGGCTATGTCACTGGGAAGGAACCCTGGCTGCACAAAAACAAGCACAAGAACGAAACACAATAGAACATTGAGCGTTGGAGAAATGCAAGCATCCAATTAAAAACACAAGACACTTGCTACCAAAATCACATGAAAGGGTTTTCAACCAATTTTAAGTAGTATTAGGCATTTTGAAACATTCTACAGAGGGCCAACAGTACTCTTACCTCTAAATGCAAATGTTCATAATGATGAACTACTACTGTAAGTGTAGAGCAAATCTTATGGTCTTACCTGTCCCCCAAATGAGCTGTATGGTACTCTTTCATTCTTTCCTGTTAAATAAAGAGATAAAGGGTTAGAAAAGGGTTCACTGGCAAACTGAGGTTAACTGAAGTACACACAATATGTACTGAAACACTACAGGTGATGAAACAATTACATGGCTAAGTTGCATTTTCGTGTGTGTGAGAATAGGCCTGAAAGTGAAAAACAGGCGGGCGTGGAAGCAAGAGCGGGGCTATGGGGGTGGGGCTATGGGAGTGTGAAGCTCCCCACCTCCAGGCTCTCGGCTCAGCTGCTGAGAAGCTGTCGGCCAGGCCCAACCCAGGGGAGGCTCTCTGCTTCAATGCCCTTAACATGCCCTACGTCCCACACAGACATAAATGCTCACCCCCCCCCCCCTACACACACACACACACACAAACACACACACCCATGGTGACACACAGATAGCTTCCCTTTCCTTTACACACACAAACCATCTCATTTCTTTGCACACTTACACACACACACACAACCTTTCTTTCATTCATGCGCACACACACACAGGCGCATGCACAGTTGCCTCTGCTCGATGCATGCTTCCACTAGTAAGTATTTCCAGTGCTGTCTGTCCATGGAGCTGCTGAATTCCAGCATCTCCCAGGGCAGAGAGAGAGATTCTCATGACGAGCTGCCTGTGACCTCATAGGCATGTGATTCCCCCACACACAGCCCGATAAACCCACCGGCAATCCCTGAGCTGAGGAAGGGGGAGGAGAGCCCGTCATGCTCGCTGTAGTGGGAACCATCTCCATAGCCCTGAGAGATGGAGAGAGAGAGAGAGAGAGAGAGAGAGAGAGAGAGAGAGAGAGAGAGAGAGAGAGAGAAAGAGAAAGAAAGAAAGAAAGAAAGAGAGCAAATGAGAGAGGATGGCAAGAAAGCAAGAGGAGAAGTGAGACAGAGAGAAGTGAGAAGAAGTAGTGAGCTCTGTGCACTAAAAATACAACTCCCATGATACTCATTTCTGAGAACAAAACCTACACAGCACACATATGAAAGGACACTTCAGTTTGCTTGCCCACAAAGACAGGGCTAATACACAAATACATCTCTATGGTAAAGAGGAAGGACTGTAGGGCTCTAATTTGCTGTGCCAAGTGACATTCACAGAACTATTAGCTTCTCAAAGCTATCAGGCATCTTACTATGATGGGACTTCGGAGCTTGGATTCTGCGACTAACATCTTGTCTTGTTTTAAGACATTAGCTTATACTCTATTGAGGTAGGAGGACTGGACAAAGTGTAGTCTTCCTTGATGAGGTTATGGATGAAAAGTGAGAAGAGCTTCTGGCTCTCCAGGTCACTCACCCGTCCCTGACTGAAGGAGGGGCTCTGCTCTCCTGGACCCCAGGAACCAGAATTGCTGCGCTCATCTATACCTGAAACACACAACACAAAAACACACACAAAATGAGGAAAAAACTCTCTGACAGTACTAGCCATCATTTCTGGAGCCAGTCAGGAAAATTCCATAATCCACACACAGCCATGCTTTGCTCGCTTAGTCACACACACAGTCATTGTTATGTATCTGAGGCTGGGGGTTTGAAACCAATACACAAGTCATTTTGCAAGGCACCGACGTCCCAAGCCTATCAGAGGACACTGGATCGGTCCGGCATCCCGAGAAAGTGCAAATCAAGTGGAGATTCAGCGCTGGCTCCGATTAAACGGCATCCATCCACTTAGCCCCTGTTGCCTACATGAGACAAATGCTGTGCAGTTCCTGCCAAATCGCATTCATGTCAATCAACTTGCCAAAACATGTTCCATCTTTTCATTATTTATTTATTTATTTATTTATGTCTGTCTCCCCCACCCCACCAAAGATCATGGCAGAGAATGTGAGCGTTTTTAAGACTGGTGGAGCAGAAACTCCTAATAACCCATTCCCTTCTCTCCTGTCTTACGCGTTAATGCTACCAAAGCTCTCCAGAGACACACAGCTTAATTGCATCCTGATTTGCATAATTGTGCATATTAATGTGGACGGTCTATGAATATTCATAAACTCCTTTAGTTTTTTTGGAGGGGGGGAGGGGGTCTAATTAAAAATGTGTGAGGGGACAAGGCGGAGGAGAGAGAGAGAGGAGGGGGGGGGGTAGTTGGTTGGTTCGTTCATTCGTTCGTTGTGGTCTCCAGAATGCGAGGCGGCTGAGATGTGTGTGTGTGTGTATGTGTGTGTGAGAGAATGAGAGAGAGTGAGTGATGACGCTAGTCGAGCAGAGCAGGCAGGCGACATGCGCCCTGACAGCGGTGATCTATAGAGCCTCCTCCAGCAACACGGCGAGATGCGAGGGGGGGGTGGGAGAGGAAGCTCTCGGCTTTACTGAGTTATTGTCAGAGAAATGAGAGGCCACATCTCTGCAAGAGCAAACACACACACACACTTTGACTATGACAAATACGGCAGGGCTCAGCTCAGGGCATCAGACTATCTGACTGGCTTCGACCATTCAATATGATCCTTGCTTAAATTCTAGATGCTCGTTCCGATACGTTAATCCCGCTGTTGGGCCACTGTCGTCTCAGCATTTGAAACCGGAGACAGGGGCAGATAAAAGGAAAAAGGATGCGCCGGGCTCTTTGAGGAGGCCCTTCATCAAAAGGCATTTAAGTCAGGTATAAAGTCGCACCGCCTGTCGGGGACCGTCATTCTGTGTCGCTCTGTCAAGAAACCAGGACGGCTACGACGCAGCACAGGCAAAACAAGAAAATCTGTCAATGGGGATTTTACTCTGCTGTGTTTGACTGCTCACCTAGAGCTTATCGGTAGAAGAGAGTGGGTTAAATTACTGTAAGAACAGGGTAGTGCTGCTTCGCTGAAAAGACTTATGGTGTATGACTGAGAACAACACGTGTTGTTTAGGGTGACAGGCTTGTAATTAAGCTTTGGTTGCACTAATGCATCAATCCTTGCTTTCAGGTCAACAAAACTCCCCGAGACCCTGTGTTAGTGCATGCATTATTAATTGGTAATATGTGCTTTCATGTTTAAGAAGGGGAAAAATACAACTAGCAATCTGCAGCCAGCCATGAACTATTCACAGCCACTGATTACAATTAATTTATATAGGCTAACAGATTAAAAAGATCATGGGAGTTAAAATCAGGATGGTCTATTTATCTGCACCTGTAAACATAACTGTGGCCATATCAGCATGTATAGAAAATATGGCTGCAACAATTAATTAACTACTGTCAAATGAATTGCCAACAACAATGGGTTTGTGTCATTTTTAAATGAAAATACCTCCAGATTCTCTGATTTTATTGATTAATTGAGGAAATAATCTACTATGAAAATAATCATTAGCTGCACCCCAACAAAAGTCAAGGCACATTCTTAAAAAGACAGAAATATTTCTCCAAAAAGGGGCAGTCATTCCTGTCATACATGACTGAAACTGAAAAAAAAAAAAAGCCACAGCTCTGAACTCTGATGCTCAAGCTGGAGCGCTTATTATTAAAAACAAGACAAAGGATGCCAGGTCATCCAGAAGGTGTTGAGTCTCTTTAGAGAGTATGCGTCTGGGAGTGTGAGTGTGTGAGTGTGTGAGGGGGAGCGAGAGAGGTGTGATGGTGGGGAAATGGGCCTATCCTCAGCGGGTGACAGGAACGGCAGCTGCGGAGGTGAGCGAGGGGACGCCTGGCAAAGCAATCACGGTGTGAGAGCTCCCGCGCAGCCGCAGCTCCCAGCTCCACAAACCCAAACTCCAGCTCCCGCCGCTGCCCTCAGCCCCTAATGCTCTCGCTCCCAGCCCCAAGGCCCAGAGCGGAGTGAGGCAGTGGGGGCGGAGGGTGGATCTGGGGGGTGGTCGAGGTAGGGAGGGTTGAAGCAACGCTAAACACAATTAGCACCCCTCTGAGTACTTTTGTCTGGGACAGATGCAGACTGGAAGGCCGCTGTAGTACAGGCCGGTGAATCTCGGGGGCCGGGCCTAGTTCCCGCACTGTTACACCTCCTAATGGATGGGCTGTGACATCACAGGCAGAGGCCAGATTTTTGCTTGCCCCCCCCCCCCCCTTCCCTCCATGTCTGACATCACTTTTCTTTCCTGTGACCCACTTTGCTTTATCTTTGCTTTAAACTTCTCCGATATAACTAGTTCTTTCTCTCTTTTTGAACATTACAGGGCAAGAAATACATGTTATGTACTTCCCCTCAGAGTTACATGTCTTTCCCCTTTCAAGAGGAAATCCACAGCATCCAAATTTAGGCCAAATCAAATCATATAAGTCCTATATGGACTAACACTTAACCTAACAACAAATAATCTGCCAGTCCAACATCCAAGAAGCCAGTTTCATTTCATTTCACGAGACACGTCGAGATATTCTGGGCCTGCCCTTGCTGTGGGGTCTCAGCTGAGCCTTCGCCAGCTGAGGCTGGGTAGCTGACGCTCGTGCTCAGTGTCTTCCCACACGGCGGCCTGGACGCATGCTGGGCATGCGAGTGGCGGCTGAGAGGACAAGGGCATCGGGGGGCCATTGTTTCAGGGGCGAGCCGTTTCCTGCTGGTCAGTAGGGGGAGAGGGGGCTCTGTTGTGTAGGGGGAGGAGTGTTTCACACTCCAAGTGGAGGGGGCTCCCTTTTTAAGTTCATAAGCCTTTGTGTGTTGTTTGGTGTGTGTGTGTGTGTGTGTGGTGTCAGTGCTCCCCAAATGCAAGCCCTGAATGGTATTCCAGGGAGCATGCCAAGAAATTAGGGTGTAAATTTCACACCTTCAAATAATACAGGTCAACAACAATGGGATTAAGAGAGCGCAAAATGAAATCTTTCCAGGAGGTGGTAAGCAATTGTGCTTCTAATTGAATTGCTCCTTCTACTAACAGTGACTTGTGCCGGCCTTCAAACTCATTCACAAATGCGAAAGGGGAGACCATGATTACGCGGACCTGTCCTCACGCTCCTAACAAAACAGACAATAAAATCCCAGTGTACCCTTCCGAGATCATTTCTTCTAGGGACCATGTCAACAACAGTTCCTAAAAACAGCAATGCATGAGACAAGGCTATCCCATGGGCTTGGTCAGACCGAGTCATTTTAAATCAGTACACAGCAAGCAAACAGGCTTCCAATCACGTGAGATATGCAACTTGTGTTCCGCTTTAGTTTGTTGAGTACAATGACGATATAACTCCACGTTCATTCAGTACTCAGAGTGGACATCCCACTGGGGGCAAGGCTAGTCTGTTCAGCTCACGCCCACTCATATTTCATTCCAGGTCTTGTCCACGTACCCTGTGTTCATAGACCAAATTCCAGGGCTGTGGACGGAGAGGTGTTGTCAGCTGCACAAAATGTTCAAAGGAAGCGAAACGGCCTCGAGCCTCGACTTTGCTGTGCCATTTTGGATGCATAAAAAGAGGAGAGAGACGAAGAAGAAGGAGGGAGGAGAGAGAGCAGGGAAGAAAAAAAAAAAAGAAAAAAAAAAAAATATTCGAGAGACATGCAACAGCCTGCCCCGTCCTTCTCTGACTGCAAAGCAGCCAGATCAAAGTAACCAGCGCTGGGGCTGGGCTGCCCACAAGTCCCTGGGCTAGGAAGTAAAGCCCTCACGAGAGCGGCGGTATTCCCACTCCCCATTTGGACACAACCGTGAAGGACATGGGACTTCTCATTCCCACAGCTACAACTTGTTAACACCAAAGGTGCAGGTTTTTTTTTTTTTTTTTTTACAATCCCACTGGTGCAGATCAGAACAAATGAAGCAGGTGACCAGAATGATGCAACGGTCACTCTTAAGGTCGTTTTTTTTAAGGGAGTAGGTCTGCGGACTTACCTGAGCCACTAAACTGACTGCTGGCGAGTGTAATTGGTCTGTTCTTTCCATTGGCCACCGGGGGTGCGAACATCTACGGGAGAGAAAGACAGGGTGGGGCGGTTAGCAGGGGTCATCGCACCAGCTTTTTTATTTGTGGTTTCTCGTGTTACAGGGAGCAGTAATGATGAACTATGGTGGTGGTGACACCAGACGACTACGTTGATGATCACTGTCCTGCTACCTATGAAGCAGTGAGAAATTGGAGGCTCTTTACACGAGTTTGCGAATGTTCACAACATATCACCTCTTGGAGCTCTGGGAGAAGTGTTTATGCGCCTTGTCAGTGAAGACTGTCAAAAAAAGCTTGCATAATATAGTATCTGCCACAACAGTTAGACAGAGTGAAACAAGTGTCTCATTTGGAGGCAAATTACTATGTTCATTTAAGATAATTCTTTTATACATTTCTCCTTCAAATGCTAATTATGTTTGAGATTTCACACATTAAGTTTCAATTATATTCATTACACTGGCACACATTGTGAAAGAATTGATGTTTTCCATTAATCTCTTATGTTCTGGAAAACAGCACTATGGAAGGCAACTAGAAAAAAATCCCTACAAACTCCATTAGTACAGATAGTCATCCCAAATTGGTTCAAACATTTTTGTTCATTCTCTGAGAGGAACATGAAGAATAAACGTTTTAACAATCTGTCGCCTCCTTAAGCACACAGACAGACATGTAGGACGGCATGAAAATTTGTCCAAGCCTGATTTAAAAACCCACATGGAGGCTTGTTCTCCTCAGTACACTGAACGACCTAGTGAGAATACACGGGGGTTTTGCCCTCTTGGGGGCAACGGACATGTCCTGTTCTCCCCACCGCTTTTGATTAGTCAAAAAAAAAGAGAGAGAGAGAGAAAGATTCCCTTTGCATGCCATTTGAATGCTGATCATGTGCTTTGAATACTTCTCTGTCAAGCAAAGCTTCAAGGTGCTCTGGTCACCATGTTCCATAAGGCATAAATAATTACAGGAGCGAAAGGAGAGACGCGGACAGATTGAATACCAGCAAGTTGTAATTAGTTGTGAGATTGTAATTCATTTTGGTTGGCAAGCCTGATTACAAGTATTTTCATAATTAGGATTCATAGCCTTGCCATCACCGAAGATGGCAATTTTCCATAACAATCAATTAGGCCAGAGCAGGCCACTCAGTGAAAACAGAGATTATCGCTCTATCTGTGCAGCAGCCTCCTTTTTTCCCACTGCAAGCCACGATGCCAGAGATACCCAGCCACCGTGCCCAACATAGTTGCGGGAGAGAGCGGCGTTCCCACATTGAGGAGGGTGGAGGGCGGGACCAGGGATGGATCAGCTGAGAGAAGCTGTCCCCTTCCCTCAGTGCCCAGTCTCTCTCTCCACATGCACAACTGCCAACCCAGCCAAATTTGTGATGTGATGTGATGTGATGTGATGCGGTGCCATTCGGGGAACAATGCAGGATGACCTGTACCTTTTGGGCAAAAGACGGTCATTGTTTTGAAGACATGGACTCGCAGTCTAGAATTTGCTACAGACAAGGTCGGTTGAACTTGTGGGAAGTGTTTGGGGGGTATTCCCAATGGATTTGCTCAAAAGCTTGCGCAAGCAAAACTTGTCAATGGCACTGTGCAAGGGGTGGTGGAGTGGGGTTTGGGGGGAGCTGACTGATTTTTTTTTTTTTCACCTCTCTCCTCCTCTCTTTTTTTTGCAAAGATCATTATGGACGGTTCAGAGCCCTCACTTTTCTCTTCTCCCAAAGCTGGCCTTCCCTCCCTCCCTCACCCCCTCCCTCCCTCCCTCCTTCCTAACCCACCCACCCACCTCCCGACAGCACTCGAGCCCTGGTCCTACACCCTTCCCCCACTCTCTCTTACCGCACTGAAATCCAGGAGGTCGTTGAGTTCCTTGTCTGTTTCCACTGCAGCCATTCTCTGCTGCTGCTCGTTCATGCCCCTCTGTGCTTAAAAAACCCTACGAGAGAGAGATTCACATATGGGGTAAACTGACTACACGGAACGGAGCAGAGCAGAGGCCCAAGGCCAAAGCTCTGGAACAACAAACATTGGTAGATAGGCCTTTCTTCTTACCAAGGGAGGGGGATTTGTTTCTCTTTTTTTCCCTCTCCTAGTCTGCAGTGCCTCAACAAAGACTGGTGAAAACTGTGCAACAGTCAACCATGTGATCATGTCACAAAGAACAACTGCACTGACTGACTTAAGTAACATTCTACACTAAAGACAAGTGTATTGCGGCTTCAGTAAGTGATGGCTAACCAATGCTCAGTAGTTCTTAAAGTTCTATGAGCTCAGATGTCACCCGCTGCTACTCTTCAGGCCATGTCAAACAAAGAGTGTGCTGGAACTTGGCCCTCATGGTCACAAAAGCACACCAACTGGTAAAGAAAAAAAGATCCTTGATGCTTCATGCTACAAATTATATGTCCTGTAAGTCAAAACAACAAAAACATATCACTGTAAAACCACAAAATGGAGATAACATATTTAGGCATAGGTATTCTTATCCGAATCCTTGTAAATGCACAGTCATCTCCAGCATGCCATATGTGATGCTTGCTGAGGTATACATACCTCCATGCGAGCCAAACCAGCATGGTAATGTCAACAGTAGCAGATATGTTAGCTTTACTGTTAAGCATACAAATTCTGATGTGTGCTGTATTACCACACATATGCATCAGAAATACAACATTTTAAAGCAATGACAGGTGAATATGTATTTATCACCGTTTCTGTAACATCCAGTGGTCAAGAAATGACAATATCTCTGATCTATACTAGCCAATATCATACAGATTTGTATCTGAACAGACAGAAATGACTGAGGGACCGAGCGGCAACACAATCACATTTGTTCAGAAATAACAAGGATTTTTACAAGGACTCAATAAAACACATGGCATCTTGCCAGCCGCACACCATAATACAATTTAATTAGACTGGCATGTGCCACGAAACACAAGGTATGAGTTTTTTTTTTTAAAGCCCTGCTCATTACTTGTGAGGATACCACAAAGAAAATACCAGATGTCAACAGGTGGTTTAGCATTTTCCACAATTCCAAAGCTTGAATAAACTCACAATAGGTTGAGTTTGAACTAAATAAAAGCATGATTAAATCATATTCATAGCTATCTTAATTAATGAGGAGGCACTTTCTCTGGTTCTCGAGATGCCAACGGCAATCCAGGGGTCAGATCCTTTCCGGATATCACAGATGAGCTCTTTAGCTATGCCTACACCAATTGCGAAGGTTTTCAGACTGAATAAGAATCCACTTCGTAATTCAACAATAACAAAACCCCACAAGGTGCGCCATTCTAACGATTAAGACCAACTGAATGACAATAGACGGTAATCTACGGTTATCAAAAGTGAAGTGTGGTCAATGTTTAGGATCGCTGAACATGTCTGAATTAGGCTAATACACGAGGCCTAGTAGGATACCAATCTGTCAAAAGGATAGCCTTCCTTATCATTTTGTCAATGGTCTGCGTACAGGCCACGACTACACTATAATGACAAATGTCTTGGACCAATAGATTAGTTGGTAGGCTAATATTTATACAGAGGCATATCATACAGGCTAACGAAAATGATTGACACTAAGCGTAAGCTGTCCAGTTAAGGTCGTTGTGATGGAGATTTTATTCAATTCAAGGAATGTGTTCGCTTATTTGTAGTAGCCTAGTGTTAACGCAGACCTTTTCTTAAAATAACACCGACCGACCTTTATCTGCCAAATAAACACCATGCGTACAAATGACAAGCTTAGGTCAAAGTCATCTTGGAGATTCTGGTCATTTTCAGTCGATGACTCGAAATACATCTTAAGAAAAGATCTATGAATCATGCAACACAGAAGTGTGGACAAATAATAAAGTACAAGGAACGGTCAACCCATTTCATTAGAAGAACAAGCGCAACTGTTGCTCCTCGTCAACGGGATGTAGGCTGCCATATAGCTGTAACATGAAATGTTTTGACCTGAGCGTAATTACGACATTAAAACCCTGATTATTTTTTAACTCCATCAGCCTAATTGTAGGCTACAACTGTGTACAAATGTCCCTACACACTATTGCCATTACATATTTGGCAAGGGCCGGACCTGCTTTCGCGAGTGGATTGATGTTAAACATTTAATTCATATTGTAGGCGTCATTCAATTATCTACACTTATAATTTCAGCCAATATGTCAGAAGTCTACAAAAGACATTTCCAGTATCCTAAATGCTAGCATCTAAATCATGCATATCTTAACATAGCAACTGACAAATTTCCAAATCAACACATTTTGAAGGTTAGCACCTGTGTAACTGTAAAGTGAAGCTGTGCGCCTAGAACAAATTGTATCTTATATTATATATTATGTGGCATTGGTTGGGTACTAACTGAACCGGTGTTGACTTCAACACTTTTCAAGGTATTAAACACAACCTCGTAAAAATATCCAACTTTCACTCCAGAGACTGCAATTGAGGAAAGAGGAGGAGATTGTGGGGGTTGGGGGCCATAAGGAATTTCCTGCCAAATACGCAACAAAGTCAGTATTTTGGTTGTACTACTCAGGAATTAACGTTATGCTAATGTAAAATAGAGCTATCCGCCACTTGCTCTAGCATATGACTACTTCGACATTCATCAAAACTTAGGCTGCGACTTTACGGCGCATTTGTAAAAATTTAGGCTAACGTTTAACTGTGACCGAATTCATAATCCAAAAGATACGAATGCAGTGCGTTGGATGTTTTAAAACTCACACCCAAAAGCTGTACAAAATTCCAACATTCGTTTCAAATGTCGACTCTAAAAAAGTACAACTCCAACATTTCATTTCCAATCCATATCTTAACAGCGAACAAAGGAGTGGTTTCCCTCATGGTAGGCTTGGCGCAGAGACCACCTCAACAACACCACTAGGCTGGACTCACCACCTTCTCTGCCACCATACAAAAACTTCACATCCCCCACTCTCATAGGCACGCATCCCCAAACTTGAGTTATTGAGGCAGAATAAGTGAAACCTTCAACAATAGCCCACATACTTAACTTTATCATTACCATATAACGTGATAAAATATGTATTAACTATCATTTGACAGCAACAGGATAGTTTTACCTTTCTTTTTCAAACGTCTGACATCCAACAGAGAAAAAGAAAAGCTGAATCTCGCAGGGAAAACACATAAAACTTGGGGAGAATTTCAACCTCTGCGTCCGAAAAGCATTGGGAAGCGCTGCAAGAAGTCTTCTATTGCTCCACGACCTTGCTTCGATAGGCAATCCGCGTGATAAAACAATGTAGCCCGTTCGACTATAAACAGTCTCCAGTTGCCAGACTCACGACTTCCTTTTTGTTGTTACAATTGTAGCGATTTCATTCTTCTAGTAGACATCTTAACCACCTCCATCCACATTGTTGGTAGCAACAACGTATCCTTCCGCATGGAAAGAGGGGCCTCAAAGCCAGCGGTGTCTAATTTCAAACGCCCAAATGCTGAGAATAGCAAGACCACGACGAGCTAAAATTTAACATTCAATATTTCGCTGTTCTTAAATACTAGCTAATCATATCAGTATTCTCGACGTTAGTTAAGAGGGATTATTAAAATCTAAACAAATAAAGGGAACTATACCTTTTAGCGGATGTTTAAATTAGAGAAGAGAGCTTTGATAATGCCGGAGCAGCACGAGATGGAGAGATAAACTATGGGGGTCTGGCCAATCGAAAAGCTATACATCTGATGGGCACTTGAACTAGCCAGTAGTTGATCGAACATAGGGACGGCCCCCGCCTTGACGCTTGCTTCGGCAGAGCGGCCAGTGAGGCTGGCTGAGGGGGCTTGAATACAGCTTGTGACATCATTTTAATACTTTGGTTAACGTTTCCCCTTTCAGCGAGAATCTAAACAGAATTCCCCAAGTCCAAGCATTAAAAGCATGGTTAACGCATGTCAGTCCGCGTAGCGCACGTTTCACTTTTTGTTTGCCTCTACAGTCGAATCCTTGAAATATTTCGTGGCTTTCACAATCGCTAATTATTGAAATAGTAGCTCACTTACTTTGATAGAAGGGTTGGTGAATTGATTAATTTCTCAAATACATGAATGCTTTTTTAATCAAAGGAGAGAGGAAGCGTGCCGTTGTCACACATGGGTAATCCTATTCGTATTCAAATTCTGCCGTCAGAGTTGTAAGCTATGTGTCAATCTAAAAAAGCTTCCCCTTCCACAAACACATTTTACCGGGTAAAATATACCTTAAACAGAGAATCTCTTTGTGGCTCTGTGACTGATTCATAGACCTGGGGAGGGGAAGAGGAGGGAGAGGTGCACAGGATCACAGAGTCCGGGGATCATAACAGTGCAGAAAGTGGGGGAGGGTAGAAGAGGTTCGGCAACAGAATAAGAGAGAGAGAGAGAGAGAGAGAGAGAGAGAGAGAGATGTCTAGGTAGGACCTCCGTGCTTCACCCCATGGTGGTCATGTGGGCGACAGAAAAATAAACAGACAACATAAATAAAATTGTCCTCTATTAAAATTACTTTTTAGATCCAACCCTGCATTCACACATAATATTGTAAACTACATCTCAATTCTTGGCAGCAACAGGAAAATATCTTACAACAACATATTTGAGAGTAAAAACCATGATATCTGGCATTCTTGACATTCAAAATAACAACTGATATTGTTTAAAAGCTTTTACATATGCCATTAAAACCTTAAAAGATAGTGTCTTAGCAGTAGCCTACTATACTTAAAAGAGAGAAAAGAGATGAGCAAGCTCGTAAGTGATAATCGTAAATAATAACATTCATTTCTCTTGGGTGAACAGAAAACCACAGTGAATTGTAATAATGAGCCCCATGGGTCCTGCGAGTTATAATGGTGCTTTGGGGCAGAGAGGAACCACATATGGCTTATGCATACCTTTACAAACTAACATATGCACTGCATATACATCAGGCTACAATTATGCAGCTCTCCCCAATAATTGTTTGTGCAAAATTGCCTTGATGAACAATCAAATGAGGCGCCTCTAGATAGCAATGGGACAGTAAATCACTGGGGCACTGCATACATTGTTGAACAAGGTCGGTCGTGGGTAAGAATCGTGAGGTTGTCAGTGTTTGTGACAGAGCTTCTGAGCCCTTGAAGTAGATTGTAGTAACAGCTGGGTCTGACATGGAGAGCTTGTTCCCCGTCAGACAGACCGAAGGAGGGGACTGAAAAAAAGAAAAAAGAAAAAAAAACAGTCACCTCCTCTTTGGAAGAAAATTACTTGACCAAGTAAAGGACGTGTAGTTCAAAATTTGTTCTTAACTTGTATAACGACTGAAAAATGAATTTCCCCATGTTCCCATGTTGTGGTTCAATAAGAGGTGTGATTCATGTTTCTGATAATGAAACTGATAATAGCCTCAGCATGATTTAATTACTTCATTGTATATAGGAGAAAGAAGCAAACGTTGATAGGGAAAGGAGTAAATCTGTTTCTAATGGATGTTCAAATGAATTAAATATTATAATGGAGCAACAGAAAGAAAAAAAAAAACATCTCTGCATAGCATAATACATTAAGTCAGGAGGAGCCTTTATGGGCCTTTATGCCCTCCGTACTCCCTCCGAGCCATTCCCCGCCCTCTATCCGTAATTAACGCCAGATGTAGAGGGAAAATTAGCATATGTTTCACACATTTTAGTAATCATTCATATATTTGGACAAATTTATAAAATATTTATATATGTGTATAGAAGGTTTAAAAGATTATTGTTGGTACAAGCTTTCTGTTTATTTATCATTATGTGCAGCACTAGAAAATGAATTACAACCTTTAATATAATGACCACTCAATATCTAAAATAAGAGCTATTGCTTACCTAATACCAGCTATTGTTAGTTTGTAAAAACTAAATGTGTCGTGATGGCTGCAGTATGCTTTTCAAATAATGTCTCTGTCTTGTCTCTCACATAATTGAAAATGACTTGCTTGGACAAAGTGGGTTTGTGACTGGCCAGTGAAAAGAGTACAATTTGTATTGTCACTATACAACAGAGGGTATACAACCACACAGAATGGAGAGCCTCTTATGTAAATCTACTTTCATAGATGGTACAATATTTTGTGTAGGTTAAGCTCTGATAAGACAGAATTAGGCCAAGATAGCCTCGCTTTGATCCTCTTTTGCCTTCTCCATCACAGTAGTCAACCAGTCATGACAGCAAGAAATAATTATTCGGATTTAGGAATGTCTTCAGAAGCCCTCTCCATTCATTTTGTCCACTGAAAAAAAAAAAAAACCCATACATTCTGAGAATTTGAGTCACTTTTAGTTTATGATTTCATGAGTTCAAAACCTTGAAAAAAATGTCTGCTTAGTGGCGGAGCTGCTGGAAACAGGGAAAGATTGATGGCCTTGGCTGGTTGCCCATGTCCTGGGCCTATGGCTGCAGAAGAAGGAGGGGGAAGAGAAAGGGAATCTGTCTGTTTTGCGTTCCATGCTCCTGGTAAACTGACCCCTGCTGAACTGACTCTATCATCCCCTGACCAAAGGGGAGCGTCCAACATCAGACACCCACTTTAATAACCTTTATTTTGGACTGAGAGACCGACCACCTTGCCTGCCCAGCCATTTAACACTTCCAATATAAGCCATAATATTATAAATATGTATTCAGCATACTCAACCAGCATTGGTTACCATTGTAGCCTAAATGTCTGCTGTTGAATCAAAATTGGCTGCATATCAGTACTCAAATCAATGAGCTATGAAGAAATGGCAACATTAAGACAAACAACAGAACCCGTTCATGTAAATATACTGTTGTCTACTTTGTTCTCTTGAAAAGATCGTCATCTTGGAATCCCGCTCATATTGCGCAGTTATTTGGGTAGCCCCTGTTCAGCCGCCCACGCATCAGGTACAGTAAGTGGAGCGTTCACTTCCTGTTGACTAACCCCAGCACCCCGGGGCTTCCGTGCTGTGCGAGCCTGCGGTCGCCTGACTGCGAAACAGTGTGAGAATGCAGCGGGCTGGGGCCAGGTGCATGACAGGAAAAAGAAAAAAAAAAAGATAAAGCAAACATTTTTTTTTTAACAGCAGTGATGATAATATCAAGCTGCAATAGATTTTTCTCTATGCTGCTCACTGAGAGACTAATGTCATGTCTTTTGATGGAAGTGAAGGAGGTCTTAAATGAATGCATGCAAGTATATCAGACCACATGCAAGTATATCAGAGCGTGAAAGCCAAAATTCCAACTCAATCAATTGAAGTAGTCGTGATAAGGAGATCCAGGAAATGAGAAGGGGAAGGAGTGAGAGAGAGATGGACGTGTGAGTGGGGGCTGGGAGATGGAGATTGTGGGTGTCGTGGGAGTGCTTCAACAACAATAACAGCAGTGTGTGTGTGTGGGGAGGAGGGGGTGATTGCTTACAAAAGTGATGAAATAACATCTCTTCTCCACAGCACAGCTGCTGTTGCCATCCCCATTCTGCCAAGATACCTTGACTTCTCTCTCTTTCTCTCTCTCTCTCTCTCTGTCTCTATTTAAATGCATAAGCAATGATCAGTAGTAGAAGAGTGCCAGCATTGTGTGATATACCTGACAAAGCTCATTAAAACAACTTGGGCTTTGTACACTGCAGATACCAATGACCTTTTTGACTTGGATTGCATACAAAAGGTGTCGCTTGGGTCCCTTCCAGAGGAGCCCTTGTACAGATTTGTCTGTCAGCTCGCCATCTTTGCATTTGATGAAGTCACACACTGGAACCTCTCTTCAATCAGTGACCTTTCGGTAATTTCGTTTGATCCTCGAAGTTTTGAATTTTGGAAACCGATGTCTAGGCATTGAAACATCCTTTTAATCCATCCCCCTGTCTCTCTCTGTTTTATGCCCTTTCTCTTTCATCCCTTCTTTTCTCCCCCCTTACCCTCCCCCATTCTTTGCAGATTAGAATTCATTAGCAATCAAAGAGCCTTTGGAGAGCTCAGGCTCTTAATTACCCACTCATTTGCATCTTTGCATATTAATGACTGCAGAGTTTTTTGGTGGGGATTTTTGCCGCAGTGGTTTAAAGGCACCTCGGCCCCTCCAGTCCTCCAGGGAGATGTGTGTATGTGTGAGAGTGTGTGTGTGTGTGTGGGGGGGGGGGGGTTGTCCTTAGGCGAGGCTTGCAGCTTCCCACCTCTCTCTCTCCCCAGTCTTCCCACCAGCAGCACGGGACTGGGACCAGACGTGGCATAGGGATGCAGGTCCGAGGTGATGTGTGTGTGTGGGGGGGGGGGGGGTGTCCGCCATCGCCATATGAGAGAAGAAGAACATGGTCCTGAATGACACCATGTTTGTGTCATATGGCGAGGTATCAGGGGGAGAGAAAAAAAGACAAAGTCATTATGATAATAGATTAAATTGTGTACCCTTACAAACCACCAGAGCTTGCCACTAGTGTTGTTACCAAAAAAGGAAAACAACACAAAAGAGATGGCACGATGCAGGTTGTTCTACAGGGGGTTACGAGTGTAAGTCTTTAACTACCTGGTCCATAGGGAATAAGTGTGCCCAATGAAGATTTGTTCTCCTCAGCGTAAAGACATATCTCCTGATGATCGCTGTTGTAAACACAGCAGGAGCTGAACCACCTCCAGTCATATCTGCAATGTTGCTCAGTCGTGCAGCACACATGTACACACATTCGGCGCACATACACACACTATACACACACACACACACACACACACACACACACACACACACACACACACACACACAAACACACACACACACATGCTCACATTGGGGCTAGGAGCTGGGAGGAGGACAATGCCACCAGAGACTGTCTACAACAGCTCCAGGGCTTTTCTTAACCTCGGCCCAGCCTTACTCTTCATTCAATCTGTTGGGATCACACACACACACACACACACACAAAATGTGCTCAGAAGTGGAGAAAATGAACAATGAAATTCCCCACTGCCTGCTATGCGCTGCTCAATTATTAATTAAACCCTAGTGTCTGTGTTTCACAGCCCTAACCGCTCTTGTGAAAAAATGAAATATTGCTCCCAACAGTGTCTGACCACATCAGTTCTGGCAGTAAAAAACAAAAGGCTGCAGGTTTATGTTGTGGCGGGCGTCCATAAACGTCCTCGGGGACGACTGGAAAACAGAGATGTTTCATCTGCAGGATACCTGCTGTCCATTAATGACAGAGCATGTAAGAAGGAGACAAAAAAATAAAAACAGATCCACTCATCATTAGCTGCCTTCCTCGTCATGAATGACCTCTCGGGCGCGGTAGGAGGAGGTGGAGGACATCAAAAGCCTCGTGCTGAATGCTGCATGGCCTCACCTCTCCCCGGCTGCTTTGATAGCATTAGCAGGGTATTAGAAATGTGTGTGTGTACCTATGTGTGTGTGTGTGTGTGTGTTTACATGGGCATGCGTGCAGGGAGGGGTAGGGTGGGGGTTTTCCCCTGGCCTGAGGAGCAGACTAAGGTAGAGCCGAGTGGCATGGACGGGCTTAATAAGGTGCAGCGTGCCCCTGTTAACCCCTGGCGGTGAAGCTCACAGAGCCTTTGGGCATTAGAGGAGTCCAGGTAGGCTGAGGACAACGCTCTTGGGTTACTGGCCACCCAGTGAAATCCACTCAGCGGGGACATTAAGCCCTGCACAGGCCATAAGGGTGTTATGTCCAGTCGAACAAAGGTCTGCAAATATGTTGTCATGTGAACATCTGATTGTATGTGTTCAGTAGTGATGTATTACATTCTGTATGTCTGTATGTGTTAGTACTACACCAGCAAAACAGCTTTACCTGGTACTCATTTGCCTTCTTCTTTAATTAATGTACACTGCCACCTTGTGGCTGAATTACAGCACTGTGCTACACAGAATTCTTGCAATGACAATGTTTGTTTTTTCCGGACAGATAAATTGATGCACTGTACAATTATATGGTTAAGAATATACCTGACCTGAATATAATATCTATATTCATGTATACAAATAAAACTATGATAGTTAAAATATACAATGTCAATTTTTGAATGTGCATATACTGTCAGGGGTTTATGACTATCTACAACAATATGTAAGTGAGAAAGGTGATATGAGTGTGGAAAAAGAAATCACAAACATCCAGTTTTAATAGAAAGATCTTATTTTTTAAACCAGGACGCCAGACATTTTTTGGATATATTTTGTAAAAAATAAAAACAAATAAACAAAAAATAGAACAAAAAAACTGGAAACAAAATGGAATTATATGATTTAGACGATGTAAATTTAGTGGTCTCATATACAATACAAATTCTTTTCATCGCCAAAAGTGCAAATTCTCCCAAAAAAAGACAGCCTACCTCTCCCTAGCTTCAACAGACAATGACGGACAAAGGAGAGGAACAGGACATGTGAAAAGGTGAGGGTTAATATTGTCCATAAGCCTGAGCCACAGAAGATGCTCTGCCGCCCCAAAATAACCTGTCTGCAAAGATTTATGTAATGTACTGTATGTTAATGATTGTAAATGAAACAAAATAATCTTTATGAATCAGAAAACAAAAAGAATCGGAAAAGAAATAAACAAAACATTCAAAAAATATCCCAAAAACTGAAGCTATAGAGAGTCACTCTCATGTTCACACCATATATATCTGAACTATACATTTTCGATGTCTACTCTGTTCGAGATTTTTCACTGCATATTAAGTGTTGAGTCAAAAGCCTTTTTCAGTGTAGACTCTGAGAAAGCTATGGTTCCCAAATCTAGCATACACACTTAAGTATCTCTGAGGAATAGTTATATGGAAGCCTGTAGTGTAAAAGGGCTACAGAATCTGTGCTACTGTAGGCAAAATGGATGCTACATGCCATCAGGTGAGAGATTCTGTGTCTGTCTCTAAGTGAGGGACGACAATTCAATGAAAACAACAACGTAATCTTGGAAGACTCACTACAATTACCAACTGATAAAAACTGTTGCTAGTGGAAAAACAAATGAAAAAAAAAATCAAATGAATAATAATAATAATAATAATAATAATAATAATAAAAACCCTTCGATAGGTCTCCATCCAGGTGTCTTTCTGATGTGACAGTATGGAAGCTGGATGAGGACACACTGGCTGAGTTGATGCTTGTGTATGGGGGTGCGGTGGTGGTGTGTATGCCACTGCTTAACTGTTCAAAGTCATGACTGTGGAACCTGGAGGGGCGGCAGTTATAGAATGGACTTCAACCCAGATATCGAGTATTCAAGTTTTTCTTTTTTTTTTTCTTTCTCTGTCTCTGTCATGTCATGTAGTTTTTGCATTTAAATAATCATCAAATATCCACAAGTGAGATAACAAAATATAAACAAATAAAGATGAACATAACAACAATAACAACAGTAATAACCAAAGGAGACAGCACACAATATTCTGGATGGCCTTTCAAAAAGTGCTTTGTTACAATCGCAAAGGGCCGGCAACAGGCAAGGTGGCCTTTTTTCCAAAGCACAGTGCCCCCCGATGCATGCCCACTCATGGGACAGAATTGGAAGTGGAGGTGGAGGGACACACACACACACACACACACACAGACAGACACACGCATATACACTCACACATACCACTCCTGCGTCCTCTCCACCATGTATCATCAATGGGAATTCTGAAGTTATGGAATGCATCCTCTATTGGTTGGTGACCTCCCTCCCTTCCCCCCTCCCCCCTCCACAACCCACCCCGCCTCGCTTAAAAGCCTCTCTTTTTGGCATCCTCAGCTGCCACCTCCCAACACCTCCTCAGCAAGTGGGTGATGGCAGAGTCCAGAGAACACAGAACATCTTTCTCTGTTTTTTTTAATAACCCTGACAAAGGCCTTTGTATTAGCAGGCCCTCACTCATATTCAAGACATTTCAAAGATGTTGGGCTGAGAAGCGAGCGAGGGGGCATCACAATCACGTCACATAGCTGTCGTCGTGCTCACTGCATTGACACTCAGGCCGAGGACAAGGCCTGCTTCCTGGACTTTGTAGTACAATTAAGATGTTCGTTACACATGGAAGGCAAATCATTGGACTTTGAACAATGGATTGCAGTGTTCCTTTTTTCCACCTGAGAAGCACTTCAAAATAAGACAATGAATTGATCAATATTTTTCCCCCCAACAAAATAAATGTCCCCCTCCTCATGACAGACATTTTTTTGCTAAGACATTGTACCATCCCTGGGCAGGCGGTGAACCGTGACAAGACGAGGCCTTATGGGGCACCAAAGTCAAACCAATTTTTTCCTGAATACCGCAGCGTTAGTGTGAGCTGGCTCCATGCATCCCATCCACACGCCCTGTTGACCTCTCCTACCCACCTACACCCCACTCGGACCCCCTGTATTTTGTGCAAACGATTGATCCCCACTGGCCAGAGGGAGAGAAAGAGAGGCTCTCCCCGTGCAGTGGCTAGAGGGGTATCGGACAGCGCTCTACCTTAGAAGCGGGGTACAGGGGGGAAGAGAGCCCTAAGAGTGGCTTAAAAAAGCATGGTAGCCTTGACGTTTGGTGATTCGTGCCACACCATGTACATTGGCGCTCCGTCTGCCATGGTCGCTCCGCTCAGCCCAGGGATGGAGTGTGCAGCAACAAAATAACATCCAACAACCCAACCAGCACGCTGGCCTGTTCCATGGTCATTACAGTTATCACTGTTATCAACATTTTTTATTCTTGTTTTGAACGTTAATGCTTTGTCTTCCAATAATAAATATTAAGAAAAAAAAAGACTCAATTTGGATAAACACAAGCAACAATGGCTTAAGGGCTTGCGAGACACTTTCTCAGTGTAGTGTCTGTAGAAGTAACGGGGGCTGAGGCTTGCTCTTGGTTTTTCCTTAAAGGACCGGTGGCTACGGCTCTGTAAAAGCCAGGCCACTCTCTCCATGTCCCGTTTGTTTACACACGACTTGTCATTCAATGCTGGGCAGGGCACTAACGTAAGACATTAACACCTGGAGACCTGGAGAACGGTGCACTTTCACCCCTTCTCCAGGTGATTTCATTTGGCTTGGTTCTGATTTTTGCCCGATTGCTCGTTAATTGATTGGACGTGGCAAGCTCTATTTGAGCTTTTTTTCGTTGTTGTTGTTAATATAAAGATTGTGAAGAAGTGATTGCAAAAGACTCAGAGGAAAATAAAAAAGCTACTTTTTTTTTAAAAAGAGGCATCCCTGTATCGCTCCATGTTAAGGCACATTCTTGCTGTCCCATCCAGGTGGTGAGACCAAGCCCCAGCCCCGCATTGTTTCCGGACTCACTGAACAAAGCTTAGTCATCGAACAAGAGCCTCCTCTCGTCCCTCTGAACACATGTGGCCCCTCCAATCACAACGTCGGCAGGATATGCAGATAAATATACATTTCAGTTTTAGTCATACGATCTGTGCGTTGCACAACCTCCTGAAACAGCCTAGGGTAAGGCTTCTGAGCCCATACGTTTCTGATGCTTATGGCATGATCACTGAGGAGGCTCGACACTAGGGCCCACTCCTTTTGAAAAGCAGGCCTCTACAGCCCTACGTAGTGATCCCTGTTGTTCATTTGAGCATTGAACACAGGGCCTGGCAGACGCCTTGAATGTTAAAGTTACAGCCGAGTGCGAGCCGTCTTCTGCTTTAGAATAGCGAGCATTAACCGTAGTGGTGAATGTTAATAGGGGGCATTGAGGGGGGGGGGGGGGGGAGTGAAAGGAGTCTGTGTTCAGAGGAACTCGACAAGGCCTTGCTGACTTCTTCTGCCCTTCTCCTTTCAGGACAAGGGCACGACTTTTTAGTGCAAACTCTTGCTGTCTCAGCTAAAGCACTACTTCCAGTGCTATCAGGCTTTGTAATTTCCCACCCCGACCCAGAAAAAGCACCCCGTTACCCGCGCCTCCACGGAAAAGCACCACCGTAACCCACCCCTACACCCACCCTCCCTGTACACACACAAAAAATCCATAACCTAAACCAAGACCCACACAAACAGCCTTTTAACAGTTTTTCGAAAACAAGGAAAAAAATATTAACACACAAGCTCTAGCGACACCTTTTGAAGGATAATCAACAGAAACATACAAACCAACAAGTAAAAGGAGAAGCTCTTAATATCTACAAAAAACGATCGATTCTTTTTAAGTTCACAGAAGAAGAAAGGGGGAAAAAATAAAAAAATCGGAGGAAGAAGAGAAAAGGGAACTCAAGTAAAATGCTTTGCATGATTCCACACAAATTGCTGCATATGCAACGAGGGGGGTAGGCGCTCAGGGTGTGGCAAGACTACAGGGCAGCCTTGTGGTCTTGACTAAGAACCACTACACTGGGCTCCACTAAGAATAGGGCACGAGGACAAGACCAGAACAGAAGTTTGTGCTGAAGCCAAATGAACCTTAATCAAACCTATGTGTTTTTAAACCACTGCGTGGTAGAAGTGTATATGTGTGGACACACTCAGAAACACACTCACACAAACACACATACGGGCACACAGACATAACACACACATGGCAAGGAGGCTTGCTAACTTTGTAGTTGGCCATGCAAAGTCCAACAGCATTAAATGCATCACGAAGAGCAATCTTGCCCTCGATCGTTACACAGGGTGTGTCCGTGTCAGGTACACACACACACGCACACACACATACTGCTCCTGCCAACGCAGTGGTTGTCCATAGCTGAAGCTAGACTAGGGGGAACTCTGTGGTGAAAATAGTTCTTTTTTATTGAGCATAACAACTGGAGCTCGGAGTGGTAAGCTGGTGAGCAGATGGGTATAAAATGGAGTTTGTTTATCCAGGCTTGCCCAAAGACCCTGCGGCTACACTCACACACACACATACATACACACACACTAATGCTCACACTCCTACCGCCACCCCCTTCAAACACTCAATCCCCGTGCTCCATAATAAGACATGAATAAAGACAACTCTAAATATCTCTTTAGAAATCAAAAAGCTAACTTCAAGTGCAATCAGTTTCATGGGGATATCTCATTCTTTTGAAGAATATTTTTGAAAAGTGTTTGTTTTATATAGGTCACAAATCCTGACATGTCCATCTCCAAAAAACAACTGTTCTCTTTTTTAGGTCTTTTTTTAAGAGAGGTTCTGCACACATATCTTTTTCTGTCTTTTTGGCAGCCTGTCGTCAAAAGCTAAACAAAAACAAAAGGATGGGCCTAGAGTCACCGTTCGGATTGGACCATGTGTACCACACATTCAATCTTTTGTTTCAAGTACCCGTTTCTTTGACAAAAAGTGCCCTTCTCAGTAACAAAGTGCAATCAGAACCTGCTTGTATCCCATTAAGGTGCAACGGACCAACTCTCAGAACAACACAGCCCTGCAGCAATGCCGAGGAGGGGAACATCGACCTCAGCCACAAACACTCTCTCTCTCTCTCCTGCAGATCTGGTCCACATATGCACCAGCGAATAGCCACCTGCACCCAAACACACACACATACACACACACACGTGCGCCTCCTCTTGGGGAGCTAGCCTGCGGAGGGGTAGGACTGGCGGCATAGGCCAGGCCAGGCTAAGCATGCTTGCGTGCCTGCTAGGCTAGGCTAGGTCAGCAGGCCGTCACTGCGGCTCTCTGGAATAACACTCAGTAGGCTGTGCCGTCTCCCGCCGGAGGCTGCCCACTTTCGCGGGTCTGCTGGAGCTTTGTAAGCACTCCGCCAGATTCTCAGGAGCGTGTTTAAACGCGTTGCCCCTCCCAATCCTCAGCCTCCCACCCCCCACTCTTCCTCCACCACACCCTTCCTCACTCGCTCAGTCTCTGCTGCCTGGTCGTCCGGCACTCCCGGGCCTACGGGTGAGTCACTCGGTACTAAAGTGGCCAGCAGGCGACCCCACCGCCTGACTCTCTCACATACACGAACACACACACACACACACACACACACACAGCAACTGATGCACAGAGGCCCAGGGGGCTAGTGGTGTGTGTGATCCCGCTGCTTGTTTTAAGGGCCTTAGAGAGAGTCCGAGCCCGAGATCGGAGGAACGGACAGATCTGATCCAGAGCGGATCTGGCCCGTATTGGAGCCAGACTCATTCACAGGCTCGGCCTCAATCTGGGTGCTGCCGGCAAACAGGCCGTGGATTCCTCCAGTCGAAAATGGAGAGGGGGAGAGGAGAGGAGTGGTTAGGGGGATTGGGGAGGGGTTTAGTGGGTGGTGGAGTAGGGTAGGGTAGGTGGGGGTTAAGACAAAAAAAAAGACCAGATTTGATCCGTTGTACAGCGAAACACGGCTGTTTCGGGGCAGATTATATTTTGGAATGCAAGAGACATTGCGAAATCCACACACCTCCCCCCCTGCCCCCCGCCCTCTGTGGCTGGCTGCAGCTGTTCGCTTTTCTCTCTCTCTCTCTTTCTCTCTCTGGTTCTCTCTCTTTTTGGCCTCCTAACTTGGACAGGTATTTATTGCTCTTCTCATCACACAGGTTGTCTTATGGTTCGTGGTCCCTAGGGCAAAATATTGGAATAAGCACTTTCAACCCTCCTCTTTAACTGCCTTATTAAATACATCTCATTCAGGTTGGATATCTTTAGTTAAGCTGTGCAAATGCATTTAAAAAATAAAGGTGCTCAATCTCGTCATCTTTTCACTGGTGCTGAGTAAAATAAAAAAAGAAGAAAGAAAAAGTTTCCCCTGTCTTTTACCAGCTGTTTGTTAGACAGCACACTCTCATTCGCTCATACAGACAAAACCCTGGAGAACTTCTCAAAGGGAAGTACATCACTTCCTTTAACCTTTGGGTGGGAACTCAATGGTTCGGTCAAGTGCTAAAGTTTTTAGGACAAAACGGGTATGTCGGAATTAAATATTCTCTAACATTCAAGCAGTATTCTCTCTCCCGTATGCAAGCTTCACTCTGTGAGAAATCAGAAGTCAAGCTGAAGGAAAACACCCCCATTTGATTTGCAATATATCTCAAGTTAAAATGGGACCAAATATTATCACCATCTAATATATATATATAGATATATATATATATATATATACATGTATACAAATGTAAAGTGTCAAGTACCCAAAAGCAGTCAACTCAAAAAGAACATACGACAATGACGATCAAAAAAAAACACAAAAGATTAAGACGAATCAAATTAAAAGAAATGCTGAATAAGCAGGGTGGCGAGAGGTAATATTCGGTGTGGTTTTTGCCGCTTGGCCACCGATGATGATGATGATGATGATGGTAGTGCTTCAGAAACACTGCACCCCACCACCTCCCCCCCCCAATCCCTGGTCCTGCGCTGCAAAGAGCCCCCGCAATAGTGGATACGACTCTGTTAACCTTTCAGAAAGACGAACCAAAGATTTCTTAAAACCTAGTTTATAGAGAAAGCAACACTTCACTCAAACCCCTGCCCGATTCTTTCTGAACCATTTAGGAAAGAAAAAATATAGAAGTTGCTGCATCAGAATTGCATATATTGCCTTATTAATCAAAGAGACAATATCAGGTGTTATGGAATATGTACATGTTATAACTGCATTAAAGTAGAAAAAGACTGATTGGTTGTTTTCCACCTCCCTGGACTAACTTGAGTTAACCCGTGCAACAGCCCACAGGTGGGGGTGACACCACCTGTGTTAAGACAAGGCTCTGTGAGAAACAGACCCGGAAACGTTCTTCTCTACTGCATAGTTGCTCTGTTTTTCACAAATGCATATGGTAAAGCCATCGCTCCAGTATAGAAAAGAAAAAAGAGATACGACTCAGAAAGATGGAGACAGGGTGGAGGTGACGTGAAGTGCTCTTTGCTCTTTTGTGTTTTTTTTTGTTTTGTTTTTTAAACAGACCCCTAAGTTGTGAGTCTACTCTGTAAAATCTAAAGCACAGGGGGGTAAAAGGTAAAATGAGAAAACAAATAGATTTTTGTGACACCCTGATTTTGGTTTAGAGAGGAGCATGTAGTTGTCATTTTGTTTGTTTGTTTTTTTGTTTTGTTTCTTGTTTTTTTTGTTGTTGTTGTTTTTCAATTTCCATCTCACATGTCCCCCGCCGCAAACCCTTCTCTGCGTCCCTTCCTGAAGTCCCCAGCGCGACGTTCCGACGTCCCTTTCGTCTCACTGCACCTCCTCCACAGCCTTCTCGGCCGGGGTGGGGCTGTGTGCATGGCTTCCTGGGCCTCCTTCGACGGTGGCAGATGCGACGGTGGTGGGGCCGGCAGCAGCAGGAGGATGAGCCAACTCGACGCGCCTTCGTCCCCGGCCGCTGCGTCCGCCGTTTCCGGGGCCCGGTGGCCCCGGGAGTCCTACAGAGGCCCCCTCCAGGAGCTCGGGGTCCCGCACCCGGGGCTTGCGGCCGCGCCGCGACGGGATGCCGTTGCAGCCGTCCTTCTTCAGGTGGCGGTGGAGGTGGTCGGAGCGCACAAACGTCTTGAAGCAGCTGGAGCACTGGTAGGGCCGCAGGCCGGTGTGGACGCGCATGTGGTTCTTCAGGTCGTAGTTGTGGGCGAAGGCAGCGCCGCACTGGGTGCACAGGTAAGGCTTCTCCCCTGTGTGCTTGCGCATGTGAACCTTGAGCTTGTCCTGCCTGTGGACAGAAGAAGAACAAGATAGAAAAGATGGTCACGGCGCAGGTCACAAGACTGTCCATTCAGGGAACACCCATCTGACACAACCATTCATGACTACAGGCCAAGATACTGGTCTCAGAGAGGAAGCCACAGACAGCTATCAATTTATCTTGTCAAATCATACACTTTTAACACAATTAACTACTTTAGAGGTCAGTTACATCCAAAATGGTTAAGTCCTGCTGGAAACAATCCAAGTGTGTGGACAATAAAAAAGGGCATTTTTAGTGTCAATAAAGAAACAAGACTAAACTATAGTAAAAAATAGGAACTTTAAAGCTTTAAAGAGACAACTGTATATATTTTTATCGTGGAATATAGTATGATGTGTTCCAACTGTTTATGAGAATTGTCTCAAGACCTGTGTTTCTTTGAGCATCCCACTGAAAATGATAGAATAAATATGTATTGTTCATCGATTGAGATATCATAGATTTACATCAGGGCTGTACAATGAATCGTTTTTTAATCGATATCGCAATTTAACTGCAAGTTAAACTGCAAGTAGCTAATCGCAAGGGCTGCAATTAATTGTGCAGATCGCAACTCTATCCCAAAGGTTAATCTTGTCACATCTGTGATTTTTATATTCATGTCATCCTCTTTGTGTGACAGTTAAGCTCACCTAACAGGAGTGTTAGCATTCTCACTAATTAGAAGCGGCCCAACTTAAAACAAATATGGAATATTGAACTGAAGCTTAACTTTCAAAAAGTGTATTGCAAATCAAATCACAATCACGAAATCTGAAAAATCGCAACTAGATATTTTCTTCCCAGATCGTGCGGCCCTTTACATCTAAAGTCTTTCATCTAATTCATCCAAAGTAGGTGACTGATAAGAGTCTATAAGACTCATCACAAAAGTGATTTAAATATAAACAGACTACAAAAATGAAGGCAGCCTAATTACTGAATGCATTTTTGCAGCACATGTCATTGACACAAATCACCATAATAAAATAAAACCATGAGAGTGTCACCCCACTGATAAATCTTAGTTTTAATCCTTCGAGCCAGACAGGGAAATATAGTTTGAATATCCTGCAGCAACTTCTATCTCCTGCTCTCAGAAGTTGAAACTGGGGCCAGGCTGTGTGAAAGGCACTGCTAGCTACTGCCTGCTTAAACAAAGCAGCGGGCAATTCTGTGATTCCTTCCTTATTGTTGTGTGTGTGTGTGTGTGTGTGTGTGTGTGTGTGTGTGTGTGTGGGGAAAGAGGGGGTGGGGCCGTGTATTACTCTCCTTACGATAAACGATAAATACTGTGTTACCCTGGCGACCCCCTAAACATTCCCCGGCACATCCTGCTCCTATCTGACGAGGTGTGGATTTGGTTTCAGCAGTTACAAGTGTTTGCTCTGCTGATCACCACGCCGGGTCATATCAGGACAAGGGGCTGTAAATCTATTTTTTTTCCCTCTCTCTCTTTTTTTTTATCTGTATTATTTCAGAGAGGAGCGGCAGCAGCCCAGCTCTGGAGGGCTCAACGTCCAGTCCAGCGCCTGGTAATGGTGGGAGCAAAGGAACCCTGGGTAGGTGGTGGTTAATGCCTACCATAGACGCAGTTTATAATCAAAGAGCGGCGCCGAGATCGCTACAGCTGCCCTTGATCTGGGCATGCTGTGATGGGTCACCACTGTCTAATACAGGGAGATGAATTGGTATGAGGTAGCAGAGGCCCCCTTTAGGCCATTAGGACAACACTACTGATTTCTCAGGGCAACTCAGGAGACCTTGGCCGGACAGGACTGCAAGGAAAAGCAGTATTATTCAAGGTTATGGAAATAGTTGTGCATACCTGCAAAAAGCTATGCATTGCACTCCTAGTGCAGAAGTATGATACTAGCTCTTACTTAAAAACTGGTCACAGAAACATTGTCAAGGTTGATTTCGGAGGATTTTTTTTCTATTAGAATTTCCTGTACACAGGCAATAAAAGGGGACAGAATTCTTTAAATAATTCAAACCCTTGGACATTTAACAGTGGTGTGGATCCCCTGAGATGCTAAAAAACATGCAAAGGATAGAAGAATTCTTCCAAAGCAAAAGCTCAAAGTCTTTGAAGAGGAAATCCGACCCTCTGATCCTGGGGGCAATTTGCAAGTTTGTAATAACGTAAGGAGAAGCAGGTGGTTTGTGCATCAGCGGGGACGAGAGGAGAAGCCATAAAACTCTTTAAATCTATGCAGTGTGTGTTGTGGAAGAGGATGGGGAAACTGCTGTCTCTGTATGCTACTATGTGTGTTTGTTTTTTGTGTGCGTGTTTGTGTGTGTGTTTGTGTGTGTGTGTTCGTGGGTGTGTGTGTGTGTGTGTGTGTGTGTCTTCTACTCACCCCTAAGCGGGGCAGAGTACAGCTCCACACTCACCACTGTGGCTAAGGTGACTGAATAGCCAGGCAGAATGGTGGCTTAGATAATACACAACCACAGACACACACACACACACACACACACACCACACACTAGTGCTGGCACATGTGCGCGCTCACACACACACACACACACACACACACACACACACACACACACACACACACACACACACACACACACACACATAAGTAAACACAACCAACAACCACACACAAATGCTGGCATTCATGCAAGCACACACCAATGCACACACTCAGTGTGTACACAAACACACAGGGAAAAAACAAACACACATGCATGTGCTCAATTGGCATACCCAAACACACACACACGCACACGCACACACACACACACACACACACACACACACACACACACACACACACACACACTGGGCCATGGAACAAAGTGGCACACACTGATGGGGGTGAATTATTTAAAGGACGGGAGTGATTTATTACAGCGGCAGGCACACTCTTAACCCTGATCAAGCAGGATTAAGATTACAATGCCCCTTCCCATTGCCTGCCTGCTGCATTTAGATGGCAAATTTAGATCACCCGCCCGCACCCCACAAACAGGGGCGCTGATATTTTCGGCTCGCCTGCGCGTCTATTTCCAACGCGCATCCCCTGATTAATTCATTAAGGGGACTGTTTCATGGAAAAGGTGATGCTCCCTATACATGGGAAATCATTTTGCACACACACACACACACACACACACACACACACAAGCGCATACACACATGAGCACACACAAACACAAACATACACATATACACATACACACAGAAGCTGGCACAGAAGAGCCAAACCGCACACTACATTAGTCAACCAATGAGAGAGAGAGAGAGAGAAAGAGAGAGGGAGGGTTAAAATAAGATAGAGAGAAAGGGAGGGAGGGAGAGAGGAAAAGAGAGAGAGAGAGTGACGTATGTGCCGTGGGCAATAATCAACATACCTCGGGATCACAAGTTCACACAACTGACTGGCATAGATAGAGCTCAGCCAGAATCCCCCTCCCCCCACCCCCAACCTTTCCCTCTGCCATCCAGCCCCTGTATCGGAGCGACGAGAATTTTATAGTGGCCTCATCCCCTGATAACAGCCCACACTCACAACGTTCAGCTCACTTTTATAGGACCCCCGCCTTGTTAAAACTGCAGGACTTTGTGATGAACCCTCTCACACTCTACACTTGTGCCTGTTTTATGGCACCCCCACCCCCACCCCCCGACCCTGCCAAACATTCAAACCATTTTGCATGTTCATTTCTGCTCAGCGTTTTAATCAGTGCAGATTACCAAAGGTACGTCTGTGAGGAGGACAGTGCTGTACCAGAGCCACAGTGTGTGTGTGTGTGTGTGTGTGTGTGTGTGTGTGTGTGTGTGTTCAGTGGGGCTTGATAGCACTGTGGGACACCGTAACTGCTACCTTGGTCTTTTCAGTGGGAGCAAAAAAAGCTACATCATAGTAAAGGGCAAAAAGAGAAAGTGCTCTATTGTTGCTCTGTGTGTGTTAAATCCAATTATGAAATAGTTCAAAGTTCCACAGCAAAGCATTCAAAGAGGGGACTGGGACTAGGACTGTTTAACTGAGCAATAATTGCCCCAAAACAAGCGATTAGCGTGGGCTGGAATGGGTGAACTGGACTGATTCTGAGAGAGGTTCTGACTGGGTTGGACTGATTCTGATTGGTGCTGACTGGGTTTGACTGATTCTGAGTGGTGCTGACTGGGTTGGACTGATACTGAGAGAGGTACTGACTGGGTTGGACTGATACTGAGAGAGGTTCTGACTGGGTTGGGGCTGAATTGGACGAGCTGGACTCTGGTTCTGGTTCTCTGACTTTGATACTGAGGGGTTTCTGGCTGTGTGTGAGTGTAACTTTCCTAATGGCCTACCTGGTGAAGCGCACTTTGCAGATGGCGCACTCGTAGGGCTTTTCTCCCGTGTGCGTGCGGATGTGCCGGGGCAGCTTGCCTGCACCCTGGATGACCTTGGAGCAGATGGGGCACTTCTGGAAGGCCTTAGAGCGCATCTTCCTCTCGCCCGTGGCCCCAGTGCCACCGCCACTGCCGGCCTGGCCGCCACCCCCGCCACGCACCGACCACAGCAGGCCCTGGGAGACAGCGGTGGCGGTAGCCACGGCGGCGGCGGCCGCTGCGGAGCCTTCCTCCTGCTGCGCGCTGTTAAAGTACTTCAAGTAAAACTCCACGTCCGGGTCCTCCCCGTCGGGCGGCTCCTCGCCCGCCGCCTCCCGCTCTTTCTGCCGCTCGATGGAGTCCATCATCTGCTGCAGGAGAGCGCTGGCCGAGCCACGCTCTGGCTCCCGCTCCTGATTATTTGGATCCCGCTTCCGGTCTCGCTCCTGGTCCCGCTCCCGATCCCGCTCTCGATCTCCTGCCTCCACCCGCTGCTCTTGCTCCAGTTTCACGCGCTCCGTCTGGAGGTAGAAATGTCCGTTCTGGGCCCCCGGGGTGTAGTAGTGGGGTAGCACGGCTTCTCCTCCGACCCCCCCATTGCCCCGGGCCCAGGCCGAGGACACCTCCATGTCTTCCTCGTCCTCTTCATCGTCCTCTGGGTCCTGCATGGGTGGCTGGGCCAGGGCGAGGGCCAGGGGGGAGTCGTACTCATGCGGCACGTTGTGGGTCCCGTTGCGCTCCGCTCCGTTGCGCTGGCTAAAGTGCTGGTGTGTGAGCGGGTCCCTGAGCTCTGGCGTGCTGCAGCTACTGCTGCCCCAGTGCGCCCCCCGCTGGAAGAATTCCAGGTACTCGCGGGCACGCAGCTGGTTCCCCTGCTCTCGTGTTCCTCGGCCTCCTCCCCGACTGCCACTCTTAGGCCTTTCCTCATCTTCTCTCTGTTCTTCCTCATCTTGCTCACTGCCCGCCTATGGAGGAAGGAAGTGAGACTCAGTCAGTCCGTCTTTGTATATCAATAAACACAGTCAGGAAAGCCTCCTGTGACAGAAAAAGGCCTATAGTGTCCCACAGGAATCAGGAATATGCTAAGCTATGCTAAGCTAAGCTATGCTGAGCTATGTTATGCTATTAACTCACGCTATGCTGTGCTATGTTATGCTGGGAGCGTACCTATGTTCCCCGCTTTGTATGAGACCGGGGAACATAGGACCCTTTTTTAAAACCCCAACCATAACCCTAACCCTAACCCTGAGCGGGGAACATAGGACCCGGGGAACATAGGACCTGGGGAACATAGGGATGACCTCGTTATGCTATTAGCTCAAGTTAAAAGAGACTAATCAAAAGATAGAATTGTTATAAATTTTGGTCTGGAGTTGGTTGGAGTGACAGTGAGGAAGACTTCTACACTTGCTGATGTTGGGGTAAACATAATGTAAAGGAAAGAAACTAGCTAAAAGACTATTGCAACAAATTAGCGATCAAAGGTCTTAGCAAATTCTTTGAGAACAGTCATATAGGGCGAACTAAGGTCTTGGCATCATAAACGCCTTTTTTACAGAGCAGTTGCCTTGAACTTTGTTTTCTAAAGTTTATGTTATGGTCTGTAATCTAAACCTTATTTGGTAAAAACACCTCACCTTCACATGTGAATTGTTCACTGGCAAACCAACAAGATACTCTAAGTTCGAATTGGAGCTACAGAAGTAGAGTGACCAAGGGCTCCATAATGACTGGTTATGGACAATTGTGCGGGTAAAGGCATGGGGAAGCTCCATTCAAATACAGTGACAAGCCACAACACTACTAAATAGCAATATGAGACAGGTCTTGTCCAATTTTGACCAAATCATATAATCATGAGAGTCATAGCTGATAAAGGCTGGGGGTAAGAGAGAGGCTACAAAGCCACTCAGAGTGATTGAATCCATTTTGCATTATCCTAATTAGAGTGGGGTTAGGAGACCAGGGATCAATGGGACATTAGCAGATTCTACAACAAGTTGTTTGATATGCATGCCACATCGTATCACATACGATCATCATGGTCTTCCCAAGCACAAGCCATCACTACAACCGACAAGAAGACAAATAGGCTACTGAAATGTTTGTCCTTTGAGTTGCAGACACTTCTGTACTGGAATCTTGAACCTCTACTTGTTATTGAATCTGTACCAGGGTACAGATTATAAAGCAGTTGAAGAGGCTCAAGGTGGTCTTGTGTCTTGTTAAGGCATGATTATTGGCTTTCCTCTTTTGGCAACTCTATGTAGGCTACCCAAGGGGGTAAGCAAATGTTTGGAAGGCGTACCCCCTATGGGAGGCTCTGAGGCTAATAAGGCTTCACCTGAAGTTAGCATCCCATTGACCCCCATTCATTTTGGCGTCACTTTGAAAGCAAATTAGTTAACATCTGAAGCGTTTTAAACCTTTATATGACCCATTTCTATTTCCAGAGAAATACAACTTGTGTGACTGGCGTCATAACCTTGTATCTCACTTTACTGCTTTGTAATTCTTTGAAAACCAATGCTAAAATGATGTCATGAGCATGCACATGAGAGAAGTAACCATATTTTTTGGATAAGAAACTGAAGGCAGTCTAAGTCCACGGGTGAGCTATTTAGGAAAGCATTGAGGGGAAACAAACAATTAAGTGATGTTTCGTTGGGTTGGCTCTACGTCGGAATAAATCACCTACCAGAAGCTGCACTAAAACTCGGATCAGTCTGCACGTTATCAATTTTCTTAGCGCGGCTACCAGACGACTTACTGTGTATTTGTCCGTTGCTTGACGTCACGTGTTATCACTCAGCTGACACTAAGGATGCGCAGTACAATAAGGCTTCACCCGGAAAAGGGGTTCAAATTGACTTCACTTGTCTCTATCGATGTTTATAGGGGTGGCTCTGTCAATTTCTTTTATGAGGCTAGGCTACCTATAAAAAGCAGATTGTTCTTCCTACTTTTCCTACTCTCACCAAAGAAAAAGGTTAGGCCAGCTATAAAAAGTGTACCTTTAAAACAACAGGACACCATGAAATCACACCAGCATAATTTTATTTGGACGCTGAACAAAGATGTCATTATTTATGGTAATGCTAATTTGGATGGTGTGAAATATGTTGATAACATTTTGCATTTACACTGAATCATTTAACAGACGCCAAAGTAACTTACAAAATGAGGATTAACATTCAAGTTACATTGCAAAGGACACCTTAGGGTACCAATAAACACTACTTCCCAAACACTATGAAACTACCAGAGGAAGGCAAGGTATATACAAAATGTAATCAAAGGAGATAGTGGTAGAGGGAGGAGGAAGAGAGAAGAGAAGGAAATTCATGTTAAGGGTTGTTACTAGATGTTGAAGATGTGCCATGAGCCTTCATGAGAGCATTAAAGTAAGTGGGACCAGACCCAATAATCACTTTGTAGGTTAGTATGAGTGACTTTAAATTAAATGCGGGCAGCTAAGGCTAGCCAGTGGTGCTCTATGAACAGTGGGGTATCGTGCCCTTTTTGTTTGACACGCTGCTGTTATATGACATGGGGTGTTTGACATTACATGACATTTACATTTATTAATTTAGCAGACACTTTTATCCAAAGCGACATCCATCAATTATATTACAAGGGCCATTGTCCCCGGAGCAACTCGGGTTAAGAGCCTTGCTCAAGGGCACAATGGTGGTAGGTGGGAATTGAACCCACAACTTTTTAGGCTACTGTATGCTAGCCCAGCTCCTTAGACACTATGCTACCACCGGCCCACATGACCAATTGATGACCTATTTGTGTTTGCATTAGTGCTCCTACAGGCCAATGTTATATGTACTTTGCATAGCAGCGAGTCTGAAAGGCCCCACTAGGGTCCATGGGATGGACATCTGCATAAAGCCGTGCATGCCACCTCAGATCACAAAAGTTACCTGGACCAGGCAGACCCTTGTGCTCTTACGTACAAATTCTCATTCTGTAGTATTGGGTTGTAAGCTACTGTTTCATTCTTATCAATCTCAACCTCAGCAAAGGTTCTGACATCATTTGTCAAGGAATCTTACTGGAACCATCACCCTTTGACATCTCAGATGACGCTAACCTTTGGCTAACCTGTCTCACTGAGACAAAGCTGTTCATGACTTGTAATGCTGCGAATCCAACAGCCACACCAAGTTTCTAAACGCATTCCTGCCAGACCAGTACATGCAGGCCCCTTCTTCCAACAATATAGTGAGATCCTGTTGGGTCTAATATCTCTGCAAGGCCATTGATATAGACATACAGATAAACATATCCATTGAATTGTCAGTCAAACCGAATAGTACTTACCACATAAAGTGCGAAGGACCAGATCAATACTGTCTAACAGAGTTTGAGGAGAAGATTGTGCTAATATGATAATGATAAAGCATAGTGCTAATGCAAATGTGAAATATTCTCCAATGATGCAGAAAAATTGATTAAATATATATATTTGAAACAACTAATTAAGTAATTGATTAGATGATATGAATATAAAAGACCTCCTTCAAACCCATTTCCAAGTCCCAAAGGGTGATATTTTTTTACCTTGTCCTTATCGTATCTTGTAGTAAATAAATAAAATGAAAGGGAATCAAAAATAAACTATGGTTAACATCTGAGTGTTAGTATTTATGAATAAACAACATAGACTAGGACAATATACATTGTGATGCATCAATTATAATTTTAGAATCAGATCATTACCATTTTAATCATAATCAAATCCAATCAGGAAGTCACTGAAAATCCATACCTACTGTTTATAACTTTTCATCAAATCCAGTAGTTACCTGAAAACCCTTAACCCTAACATACAATCCATTACCTGCTCCTACCTGTATTGAACTTAAAGACATTCCACCAGAACTATTGAGATTATGACAGGGCATCATATTATCTGGGAATTTAAGAAAACCTCAACACTAAATAAATCCAATTATCCAATCTCATCCAATGAAAACGATTTCCTGGAATACAAACATATCTTACTAGAAAGTGATGCAGCTAACTGCATCTTCTACTGTATGTAGAATACTATTAAAAATGCTCCTTCGGGAAATATTACAGAACACACAAATAATACTTTTCAGAACATAGTTTATGGAAAAGGCATGACACGGACAGATTGAGTAACATTGTGAAAGGAACCTAATCCACCATCTTGATCAGCAAGTTGAGGCTACTCCCTACTGGTTTAGATGATCAAACTACTGCAAAGCTGGTCAAGCATGAGTCAAGCTGGTCTACTCTTAGTGAGGGCATCTGTTGTAGAGCAGTGTGCCATGGGTGCTTGTCCATTATAATATTGCACAATATTATAATGGTGTGTCTGAAGGTTCTACCTGTCTGTGTGTGTGAATTAGCCGTTTTTGTGTTTTTCATTTTTTCTGAGGGATTATTAATATTATGGGGTTTAATGGTATGACCTCACTAATCTTAGTTATATGACTTAGAGGTATTAGCAACAGAGGTTGTGCCTCTAAGTGTGCCTGTTTGTGTATAGGTGTATAATATATATGCATGCCTGTATGTGTGTGTATGTGTGTGTGTGTGTGTGTGTGCGTGTGTGTGCGTGTCCATGTATATGTTTATTTCTGTGTGTATACATTATTTCTTTGTATATTTGTCTGTGTGTGTGAGTGTTTATGTGTATGTTTAAGTATGTATGTGCCCATATGTGTATGTTTGTGTGCGGGTATGTGTATTAATGTATGCGTGTGTGTGCATGTATGTTTATGTATGCGTGTGTGTGCATGTATGTTTATGTATGCGTGTGGGTGCATGTATGTTTATGTATGCGTGTGTGTGCATGTATGTTTATGTATGCGTGTGGGTGCATGTATGTTTATGTATGCGTGTGGGTGCATGTATGTTTATGTATGCGTGTGTGTGCATGTATGTTTATGTATGCGTGTGGGTGCATGTATGTTTATGTATGCGTGTGTGTGCATGTATGTTTATGTATGCGTGTGTGTGCATGTATGTTTATGTATGCGTGTGTGTGCATGTATGTTTATGTATGCGTGTGGGTGCATGTATGTTTATGTATGCGTGTGTGTGCATGTATGTTTATGTATGCGTGTGGGTGAGCTGTGAGCGCTGTGCGTACCGGCGGGGAGAGCACTTTGGTGTCCAGCAGGTGCGTGCAGACATCTTGGACGGGCGAGATCTCCAACAGACGTGCAGCGCTCAGGATATCGGCCACGCTCGAATGGCTGACCGTCAGTGTGGCCGTGTAGGCGAAGTCCAGCAGCGCCGCCAGCGCCTCGGCGCGCACAAAGTCGAGGGCGTAGACGCTCTGGTGGTTGGCGGCCAGGCCGGAGGTGAAGAGCTTGTGGAAGTAGGCGCTGCAGGAGGCCAGGACGGATCGGTGAGCGTGGAACTCTTGCTCCTGCACGACCAGTAGCACGTCGCACAGCAGGCCGCTCAGCCGCTGCTTGTTCAGGCCGCCCAGCACGTCGGCGCTGTGCTCGGGGAACGGGATACCCACCGGGCCCTCCTCGACCACCACGTCCCTGGAGCCGTAGCCGCCCGAGATGCCGCAGCTACCGCCACTGTTACGCGACCGCGCATGGCGGCTCCCCCGCCCGCCGGCCCCCGACGACATCTTCCACCAGCTTGCCGCCGAGCCGCCAATCACAGGCCCCGCCGGCACGTCCGTCCTGCCGTCTGTCCGTCTGCCTGTCTGAAGGAGACACAGAGAGAAAGAGAGAGAGCCATCATGTGAGAACTATGCTCATAAATCACACAAACAAACACAAATCATAAAACAAAACAACTGAGGAAGAAGAGAACTGCCAAACCGAAACATTCTTACAGAGAAAGAGTGAAGCCGTGAGCAAATGTCAGCGAAAATGCCCTTGTTTACATTCATATACAGACAGATGCTGGCTAGAACTGTGCAGGGTTCACCTGAGACTGCTGACGGTCAAAATGAAATGTGGTTAAAAACTAGCCTGGCTAGCGCCACCACTTCTCAATGAGACGTGGTCTGGGAACCAAACGTTCATTTTCTCGTATTTGAAAAAAATGCCCAGATCCGTTTATTGGGTGCCACGGATGTCTATCAAATGCGTCTGTGCATAGCTCATCATCGTCTTGCTTTCCCACCTGTTCTGTGATTGGTTCCCTATCTCAGGCGAAAATTTGCTCCATGGTCTCCAGGCTGCCTTAGCAGCGTGAATCAAATCGCGCGCAAGGCAGCATGGGAACACCCAGGCTAGTTAAAAACAAGCACTGCAGAACATTGTGGCCTAATGACTGAAAAATGGTTTCCTACTGTTCAAATACATACCAGATAGTATTGATCTTTACTAAATGCAATATGAATCTGCACAGATAACCATATACACAGCATGCATAAAAACTTATGTCTGGATGAACAAATAATAACATTAAGTGATATCAGAATGGGCTGGGTAGATAACAAAAGTGCCTATAGACCCTTTCAACAAGGTAAACAAAAACAATGCTTGAACATTCTATTTGGGCCCCAATCTACTTCCTCTGCATTAAGATAACATATGGAATGTTAAAACGGAAGTCTTGTGGGGCCAACTATGATGCTGATAATGGAACTCTCTTGAAAGGGTCTACTGCCACTGGGAAACTAGTGGGAGGGCAGTGCTGGTGGTGCTAATTCATGGTGAAGGATAAGCTATTATAGGCACAGCCACTTTTAAGTTCAGGTTTGGGTCAGGCCAGCGAGCGAGCGCAGCGTGAGAGTGTGTGTTAATCTCTTAACTTCTGGTATGTCAGTCTGGTCTAGGGCTCCTTTGTTGTGGCAAATATTCCAGCCAAGGCCTGAATTTTATTACGTGCCCATCTCTCGGGTAGGGGGGGTGAGGATTTGTGTACTTGACCGAAATACATATACAGTAATCTCAAAAGAGCAGCAGAATTATGCTAAAGAAGAATAACATTAGTAGTATCTATTTGATCGTTGCAGTTCAATAGAAACCAGTCAATGGCTGACAGCAGCGAAAGGATTGAGAAAACATCCAGGCTGTAGTCCGGCCTAAAAGCTGTGGGCTGAGCACCAAACATAAAAGTCTTCCACAACACACCCCCGGGACTCATGGTGACTTAGCAAACACTTTGCATAGTGTCAGTCTAACAACATTACAACAAAGTGTCTCTTAACAACGTTATTTCCTCGTGGCCTATGTCAAACCCACGTGAGGCACAACGTTGTTTATGTATATTTTTCCCTTTCGCCATGCTGGGAGGACTCTCTGTGTGACCTGGCTGTCTGGCCTGCTGTGTGTGCGCTGTGCCTGGGCACTGGTGAAGTGTGGAAGGGGAGGTGCTCTGGGGCAAACTTCTGGAGCGCTAGCGTTAGCGTTAGCGTGTGGCTGTGAGGGGGAGTGAAGGGCAACCCAGCACGGCACGGCGCGGCAGACTGAGGGGGGTGGGCAGGGGGGGCATGGGGGTGGGTCAGAGAGAGAGCACACAGGAGTGCAGAGAGGAGAGAGGAGAGGGAGAGCACTGGGTGTGGGGCTGTGCAGCATGTGCACTCTGTGTCGTGTCAGTTGACTGCTGGGGAAGGGGGAGAGAGTAAGAGAGAGAGAGAGAGAGAGAGAGGGAGGGAGGGGAAGGGTGAGGGAGTTTGGGGAGGGGTGGCCGAGGGCGAGAGGGGGGCTGCCTGCACGAGAGACTATAGTGGAAAAAACCCACTGGAGGAGGAGGAGGAGGAGTAGGACACGCACAGCCTGCGAGGGAACAGTATTAAAAGGGAGGTTGTCAATCCGGTCTGAGCCGGTTACCCCACCCTGCGCCCTGTGCCAAGTTTCAGGAAAGGCTGTCCCCTTGCTCACGTGTGGGGGGTGGGGGGTGGGGGGGATTAAAATGATCGACTGCAGCCCGAGCAAGGGGGAGGGGGGCTCGGTGAAGCAAACCCTCCCCGATTTGTTCGTTCAGTCACACACACACAGGCACGCATGCACGCGCAAACACACACACACTCAAACACGGAAGGCAAACAGCTTCGCTCCCACCCCCCTTCACCACCTCCACCACCACCACCACCATCACCACCACCCCCCGGCTCCCATCTGCCAGAGAGACCCAGCAGGGGGTTGAGGCCTGGGGGATTATGCTCTATAAGAGCAATGCATTCAAATGACATTCCTCCAGACCAAGCCCCTTGGTATGTATGCCAGACCTGCTCGAACTGGGAGCTCGCTCTCACACACACCTTTAGCCGTAAACTGGCAGCCCGGCTTCCCACACATCCACCACAACTGGCACCATTTCAACGTGAACCCGAGGATTAGGTAAAACAACAGATAAAAAATACTGGTTTGGTTGGCCCCTTTACTAACCACTAACTCATCTGCGCAAGAGGGAACTGTCCTAACCGTAGAAGTGTAGCAGTATTGCATTGAAATTAATGTGTTGTTATAGGAAAGATTAAAATGGTGTGAAAAAGCCTGGTATGGCTGACACGGCACATTCTGACTGTGCCACACCTGTATCAGGCAATTTGACATGTCCTCCCCTGAATAAATAAACCATGAGGATAGGTATATGTGTAGGCAGAAATGGCTGTTGGCTGGAGCCGGTCACACGCATGCAGCTTTACTGTTCACACGGTACACACACACACACACACACACACACACACACACACACACACACACACACACACACACAGTGCAGGGGCCCTGATAAAGCCACCAGAGCGAGGGCCTAATTTCACTATCCACCTCTCATTTGACTATCTATGAGGCAGGGGAGAGGCAGGGGGCTAACTGACAAGTCCTTGTTATGTGCAAAGGAGACAGAGAGAGAGATAGAGAGCGAGAGAGGGAGGGAGGGAGGGAGGGAGGGTGAGAGGGAAGAGGTCACTGAGGGCAAAGTCTCTAAGATCTCGAGAGAGAGAGAGACAGAAGGAGAGATAGAGGGAGAGAGAGAGTGGCTCATCTGTGTAGCATTCCCTCAAGCCTGCAGTAAGAATACTTTTACTTGAATACTCCCAACACATGAGGTGGCCAAACTGACTCAGAACCTGTCTACTTCTACTTTATTTACTTTCTGGTTTTCTCCCCCAAGCTTGAACAGAAGGACAGAAATAATAGAATAGTTGTCTTGTCAGTCATCAGTGTTACAGGTGCGGGTATGGGAGCCTGTCCCAGAGTAACCCGGCAAGCGCAAAGGAGAGAGAGAAAGAGAGAGAGAGAGAGAGAGGAAACACCGCAAACAAACCTGATCCTAACACCTCCTCTTGCCTCCCCAACATTCCCTATTACTTATTCATGGTTGCGGGTGACGGGGGCCATGACGTGTCCCCAATGTCTCGTTTCAAGGCCTCTCGTATGGCACACTGCACACTCCGCCCAGCGCTACACGGGCTGCTATCCACCGGGCAGGGCAAGCCACTGCTTTGCAAGTCAAACCACAAGCCAGAGCAGATCTCACCCCACCACGCCTTCTTCATGCTGGCCTTATAATCAGCGCCCAGCACCCCCTACTCCATCAACACCCCCACCCCCCCTCCACCAGCAAACGTCAAGAGCAGGTATACAGATTAGATTTCAGGGATAATCGGCCCTGTATCCCCAAAGCTGAATATCCAGCTACTGGTTTTCCTCCAGACAAGTGTGAGAGAGATTCTTTTTACATTGCCTCAAGCATGTAAACAAGCATGTATTATTTCAGCCTGATGTTAGGTGGTCTGGCTCTCTCACCACTGAAGGTAGCTATCAGCTGGACATGATTTGGCAGGGAAAGGCTGCCAAAAGCCTGATGTTTTATCAGACGCGTCATATCAGCTCTCCGAGAGAAAAAGAGGGATATCTAAGAATGCTGCGCTCCAGTCGGGCCCCGCGCTGCATTCCAGGAGCACGCCGGCTCATGACATCAACACAAACAACTCTTGCTGCCTCACAGCCAGCAGCACTGTCAGAAGAGCCTGCCTCTGTCAGAACTGTTTTCTGTTTGTTTGTTTGTTTTGTTTTGGTGAGTATGGATTTGTTTACTGCGATTTACCATAGCTGTGTACTTTTTTTTCCTTAACAGTTTCTAGTGGAGATGTAAGAGGGGGCTGTAGGAAAGATAAAGACAGAGAGATAGAGAGAGAAAGAGAGAGAGAGAGAGAGAGAAAGCAAGAAAGACTGAGAGAGCAGGAGGATTAGAAAGCTCACTGTATGCCTACTGTATATGTCAGCTTTCGAGGGCGCAAAGCCCTGAAACACGGCGTAGCAGGAGGCTACGGCGTGCCGACAGGGGGGTGTTCCCCAGCTGGGAGTCCTGAGAGCGTGCCTGCGATTAACAGCCGCCACGGCCCACAGGGCGAGGGTGGGGGCCGAGGGGCAGGCCAGGGGAGGGGAGGGGGATCACTAGCCAGGGGTCAGCAAGGTTCAAGGTCAAGGCCCAGCGGATATTACAGGATAATCGGAAACGCTATGGAGAAAGGGGATGGAGGAGGAGGAGGAGAGGGAGGGGTGAGGGGAGGAGGGGGGTGTGGCGAGTTCCAAGAAGAACAGGATTTCAAGCAAGGCCCTGTGTGCATTTGTGTGTGTGTGTGGGTGTGCGTGTGTGTGTGTGAGTGTGTGCGTGCGTGCGTGAGTCACTACTGCCAGCGCTGGTAGGAAGCCTGACTGGCCATACAGAGCGTAGGCAGGAAGTAGGGCGAGCAACTGATAAAACTAAAGTTGTGGGGCTGGGCTGCCAAACTGGAGGGATGTCAGAAGGCTGCCAAAAATCAAGACTTCTCCGCACAATGCCCTGAAAGGTAGTGGGCGAGGCTGTTTAAAACAAACTCGCACCACCACTTCAGCTGAATCCAAGCCTGCGCCTGAAAAAAAAAAAAAAAAAACACTCTACGAGACTTATAAAACCGCCCTCAGCCCCACACAACCCTTGAGAGACTCAAGAGGGGGAAAAAATCTTTATAATTTCAATTTCTTATGTCACACTGGACAATAAAATTTTAGTGAGTCGAAGAAGTCGCCTTTATTATGGAAATCCAAAGGTCAAAGTTCTATCGCCACACATGCCAGTTACACCGCTTGCCAAGAACTGTAGATATAATGAGAGGCACAGCCTAGAGGCAGTATTATACACGGCTACAGGCAAGCTATCAGAGAACAGGGAACAATCTATTAAATTAATACGCTGTGTTTCTTCAACACTTTTATAGCAGTGATAGAACACATAAAAAGTTTGCAAACCTATGTAATAGGCCTATTTTTGGCCCTTGATGAACTGATACCAAAAGTGTTGTAACAAGATTATACTCTTTTAGCACCTGTTCCAAAACCCTTTCAATTTTTGTGGCCAATTTGAATAGCGAGTTGAGAACTATTGTGACAGCTTTAAAACTGTGGTGCATTTTCCTGCAGTGACATAACATTGCAGCACATCAGATAAAAATAAGAACGCTAGAATGAACAAAGTGACACTGCAGACCATCAGAAAGTGACCGACAATTTACAATATTCTATTTGATTGGAAAACTTTTTGCACATGATCATCCTGGTGAACTCTCTGAAGTCTCTGAAGAAGCAGACCCCCCCCCCCACCACCACCACCATATCCCCTCCCCTCAGCAGAGGACAACTAAAAGCCAACTTCAGTTTGTGCACTCATCCTTGTGCTCTATACCACAGTGGAAGATACCTTGGGAGTATAAGTGTGAAAAGTAGAGGAGAGGTCTGCTCTCACACACACACATACATACACACACACACACACACACACACACATATACACTCACACACACAACCCCCAACCAAAGAGCACTTCCTGTGGTGTAACAGAACCCTCTCTGTTATCAGATGACCAGCTCGCCCAGACACTGCAGTGCGCTGATCTCTGCCCAGCCCAACCCCTGCCTCGCCGAGCCCACACTAGACGACAGACCCACCTCAACTCCCATTTCCTCCTTGACACGACTCAACCGGGTGGGGGGGGGGGGGGCTCACAGACACAATATCCAACCAACACCATCTCTGACAAGCATCTTCTAGTCTCACTCACACAAAAACACACCACATAGAGACTTACACATACACACACACACCACAGGCCACTCAGTTACCATTGGGCCTGCCACTCTGCTCACAAGCATGGAAAAACATTCTGGCCTGGTTTGAGAGGGACATGAATGACACAAACAGCATTCACCAACTATTTACAAAGAAACCAGCCTGATTCGAGGGCACAATGTGGGAAAATAATGAGGGAAGCCGTCAGTCCCCAAGAGATAATGGAGACTCCAAGAAAGCCTTTTAAATATGCAACGCGGGCATATAATAAGGTGCGCTCTCTGATTACCGGTGGATAAACCGCACAGGGGACAACACGACGTGAGGCTTTGCGAGAAAAATCTAATTCGATCAAGTCGCCCTCTTTAAATGACAAACCTGGAATCCCACCCCAATCACTGGCCCCTGAACGAAACACAACACACACCCACGACTCAACATACACAGAAGGTTGCCTGTCGGTGTGGGTGAGGGAGTTACAAGATTATTTTATTGCTGACGAGTGGAGCTCATTCTTAACGGGTTCGCGAGGACTTCAGTCTGGCCAGCCACGGTGGCTGACAGTGCAACTATGGGGCACATGGATCCACACTTTAGTGCCCCACACTCCCCTCATCCAATACATGTAAGCAGTTTACCACCCACCACCACCACCGCGCACCCACCAGCACCATCTCCGACGCCACGCCTGCACTTTCAAATACTACTCCACTTCCTCACTGGGCCTGTCCCAGTCACACCAGCTTCAAAAATTCCCCCCTGTGACTTTGGCAGTTTGGCCTTGTGGTTTGTATTACTTCTTGTGGAAAGTCATAAAATACTTGTGTTATTTATTTTTTTTCATGGTTCCTCAAAGGCCTATGTATGTTGAAAGATCTTTGTACGACAAATGAGTTAACAACAGCCCTGCTAGAAATACTTTTTGGCAAATCCACTTCCTCGCAATGAATTAAAACTCTCCAACTGTACACTAATGGAGTATGACTGATGTAACGAAAAACGCTCAGACACTTTCGATTCTCGCTTTCGTCTTTCAAAGAATGTACAGCGGCTGCCTGCTTGTGCGTTCGCCAGGCTGAGAAGTTTCTCAAACGCTGCCCCACTGCATTCTTCTGTAGGTGCCACGACCCGAACTGACCCTTACGCTGCCATTAACTTGCCATGTGTGTATGGTTAGGGTTTACATTGGGAGATAAAGACAGGCTGGGCCACTGACGAGTCTGTGAGGGCTGTGCACGCATTCACTCAGGGCCAAAGACGTCACCTTGTGTAACAATAACAACAAAAAAACTCTTCCGACTCTCTCTGTGTCGATTTCTTTCTGTATCTCACTTTCTCTGAACCCGCAGTCTTCAAAAACGGGTTCTGCAAGTACAAGGTGAACAAAGGGAGGGCAAAATCATATGTCCTTAAATACTTCACAATTACAATAGAAAAAATCATTCCAGCTTCCTGCAATGTCTGTCAACATCAGACACACACTATTGCTACATATGCCCCACTGACTCAAACACACACAAAAACACACACACACGCGCGCGCACACACACATACGCACATACGCGCACACACACACACACACACACACACACACACACACACACACACACACACACACACACACACACACACACACACACGCGCACACACACACACGCACGCACGCATGCGCACACACACACACACACACACACACACGTACACAGCCCCCCCCCAAAAACCTGCACACAAAAAACACAAACATGCACACACACAAACACACACACACATACACAGTCCCCACCACAGAAAACACACACACTTGTGGTGTGCACTTGACATGTCATAAGACAGTGCTGATGAAGACTGTTTTGTGAGGGCAAGGAGGGGAAGTGGGAAGCTTGGGAGGGGACAGCAAATAGGGGAAGGGGTGAGAAGCAGTCAGAACAAGAGAGAGAGAAAGAGAGAGAGAGAGAGAGAGAGACTACTGCGAGCTGACACGAGGCACAGCTATGGGAAAAAACGCCTGCTGCTTTCAAAGTCCATGCTGGCATTTGGAGTTGCCAAAAGTGCCACGGACAAGACCGGCGCGGGGAAGTGAAACTGTCCGCTAGAGGTGCCGCCACATTCTCTTGCCTCATACCAGTTCTGTGTCAAAACCACCAGGACCCATGGCACTGTATTACCCCCCTACACACACACATGCACACACACACACACACGCACACACACACACACAAACACACGCACACACGGCACATAATACCAGCCAGATGTCATCAAGTCTGCTGACATCACGGACATTATACTCAACTTGACTGTGCTTTAGAGACAGAGAATGAGTTAAGGAACAGCCGAGACATTTTTAGGGAAACATCTGCTACTCTGGCTGCCTTCAGCGCACGCACGCACACACACCTTCACACACACATACACACACACACACACACATACACCTGAGCATGTCCAAAAAGTTGTGAGCAGCATCGACACCGATGTCTCCTTTCTTTTTTTCAAAAGTACCTGCCACATCCAAGCACTTCTCCATTTCCTCCCCTCCACCTCATCTGCAAGTGGGTCAAGAGCTCGAATCAAGACCTGTCCCCCTCCCAACACACACACACACACACACACACAGCAGCGCCACCACTCCACACACACTCCCCCTCACCCCCTCTCACAAAGATCCAGCGAGTTCTTCTCTATCTCTGCCTGTCCTCTGCCAGGCTGTCAGTACAAGAGAGAACAGTGTGTGTGTGTGCGAGCACTCTGTGTGTGCGCGTGTGTATGTGTGTGTGTGTGTGTGTGTGTGTGTGTATAGTTGCTCTTACCAGCTGCCCAGAAGTGTGCTTGCCTCCTCCAGCCCTAGTCGGTCTCCCCCTGCCTGCCTGCCTGCTTTGCCTGCCTGCCTGCCTCCGTGTCTGGGCAGGGCCCTGCCTCGGCACCAGAGCAATCGCGAGACAGGAAACTTCTTGAGTGGCCGTAGTTACACAGGCAAGCCCTTGCCTGATCCCACACAGGCAGGCAGACACCTACCACCTCCTCTCTCCCTCCCTGCCCTCCCCCCTCCCCTCTATTTTCAGCCCACTGCTGTGGCTTTGCTTCCTGCCACGCGATTGGCCTGACGGCTGCTCACTCACCACACCTCCCCGTCGGGATAGGCTGGCGGCTGTTCCCGTTCCTGCATGGCCAAGGGCAAGGCACTCTGGGATGTGGAGTCCTTGAGCGCTATCTGACCTGCTTGCTAGCCCGCCTGGGCGAACTACGAGTCCCAGCGCTCTCCCCCTTGCCACCCCCACATCTCCGAGCCTGCTTCAACGTAAGCACTCAGGGCTGAATTATACACTACAGTGTGTTGCTAGCAGGATGCCAGGTATTAAAAGTACAGACCAGCCATCAAACAGGGCCAAGCTCCGCAGGAAAAAAACCCCACCAGACCACTGGTTTCCCCCGAGTCACAAGCAAGCGATAGAATACAATTATATGACACAATGACTCGTTCTGCATTTTACGAAAAACTTCAGCATTCCTGACCTAAATACAGACTTTTTGGAAAGACTGAATAAGACGACACCACCCGGACAGATCCCCCCGGAAAATAATCCAAATCAGCCGAATGGCAAGGGCTTGATGACAACTTTCCCTCCAAACTTAGTTTGGCATGAAAGGACAGCATCTGTAGAAGTGAGCCCCAGCAGCTATCACTGTACCATGTCCTATGGAATTATTTTTGGTTCCTCGTTCCTTTCAAGCCGACTCCCCCCACACACACACCCTCCACATATACACACACACGCACATCAAAACCCCACCATCCACCTCCTCTCACAGCGACCCCCCCTCCGCACACACACACCTCCGTCCGAAAAGTTCACACCTCTCACAGACCAAAATAAAGTTCCAAAAAATAGAGCAACATCAGCAGGTATATTTAAAAAAAAGCTTTGTAGCGAGAAGTTGAGGGGAAGAAGCCCCAGCTCAACTACTGACTGTTTAGCTCTCCCCCTCCCTTTGCTCTCTCTCCCCTCACCCCCCACCCCACGCCACTCACACCCACCTCCACCACTCTCTCTCTCTCTCTCTCTCTCCTCTGTCCCCCTCCCTCATTCCTTTCTCTTCTTCTCCTGTGACTGCTCTCTCCAGTCAGCAGGCCCTGAGCAGTAGTCGCCTGGGCTTGGGGGGGGTGGGGTGGGGGGGCAAGCGGGGGGCGTCCGGGGCTCACCTGCGATGGCCGTGGTGCTGCTTGCTGTGGGGATAGCTCTGCCCTCCTCTCCTCTCTCCTCCTCTCTGGAGCTCTCTCTCTCTCTCTCTCTCTCTCGCTCGCTCGCTCTCTCCTCAACTGTCGTGCAGTTTCAAAGCCCCGTATGCGCTAACCAGGCAGCAGCAGCAGATCAACTCAATTCCCTTCCTGGTTTCTGGAGGGCAAAGAGGTCCCTCCCTTTCTCTCTCTCTCTCTCCCTCTCTCTTAAAGAAACAGCATTCCCCCTTGATGAGCTCTCTTTGGCTCCTCTTCTCTGGGGACTGAGAGAATATTCTCAAGTCAGAAGGGGGTATTTCAAAAGCATAAACAAAACAAAAACAACACAACAACACTGACAGATAAAGAATATGTCAAAACACAGATTACATTTAATCTGCTCCCTTTATACGACCGTCCCTCAGAAACAGGTTTGCGTCCAAGGAAATGAGTAAGTGTGTTCAAATTATAACTGTACCGTCTTGTCTTTTCTTGCTCTTGTATCTCACATGGTGCCTGAATAGAGGCACACCCACCCATCCCATAGCCTGAGGTCATGGTGTCCCACCCCAAAAACAAGCCTTGGCACATTCCAGGACACTCAGGGTCTGCCAGCACCCACCCACCCCCCCTCGCTTCCACTGCTGTCTTCACCCATTTCGAGCGCACGCCGCCTGAAGAGGGGGCCTTAAAGTCTTAGCACTGACTTCTTAGTACATTAATCTTCCCTTTCCAAACCAGCCCCAAGCTGTCAGCAACACCTTGGTAACCTCTTCTTCGTCCACTATTCCTGTTCATAACTATGAAGACATAGTATTTGTTTGGGGTTTTGCGTCAGGCAATGTCACACACACACATACAGCAGTCTAACCACCAGCTAGAAGAGTATGAGTGTGTGTGTGCTCTGTGAAAGTCTCTGCACATCAAGCTCTCAGTATGAAGAACCCAACTTGATCATCATCTGAGCTGAGGGTACTGGACTTCAATTATTTTAACAAGTCCCAGATGACGCCAGCGGAACTTATGTAAAACTATTTGACAGGTCACCTCCATATTAGTGGGGGGAAAAACTCCAGGAGGTCCATGAGATTATCACGGCTTTGCATTTTAGAGGAACCTAGGGGACAGTATGGAGAAGGGACATTACACACACTGACCATAGAGGGCGCTATCCGAGGGAGACACACATGGAGGTAACACACCACAGCCCCACGTGGCATTCGCCACTTTAACTATTTCTTACCAGGCATCCGATCTCCACTAGCACCACTGACAGACGTGCATCTCCCTCTTTTTTTATGATGATGTTGATGAATCACGGCAGACTATGAGGTGATATTCTGAAAAGGCAGCTGAGAAGCTGTGAAACTATTTTGTGTGGGCTGGTTTTTATTTTTGACAACCATACTGAGGGTGGAGAGTTACTGGTGTGTATTTCATAACTTGCGCGTACACTACGCTCCATAGATATGTGTATGGCTACAATCTTTCTTGTTTTATTGATATTATCAAATCTCAATCATGCATTTACCTTAAAGTACACAAAGTAAATTATTTTCTCAATGGCACCACATTAAGAAACAATAAGGTCCTCATATTTTATGACGTTTTTAATTTGCTGCCCTTGGCCCTTTTTTGTCATGGTTAATTTAGCTGACGTAAGCCATGTTTATTACCCACTGTCCTTGATTTTAAAACAAGCCATTGTAGTACTATCCCATACACCCTTCCGCTCTGGTATTGCCATTAGTGGGTAAATCCCATAATAAAGACAGAAATCTTACTTATATGAATACTGCACACCCCATACGGACATGTCACATACAAGGCCCTGTCCTACAAGTTGTCAGGTGTTATTCATGTGTAACATGGGATTACGATGGAACCAAATGTCTGGCAAAGTAAATGCATGTGTCAATGTCTACAGGGTCTAAAAATAAGGAAATGGTGCCAAGAATCATCATGTTCCATGCCATATCAGCAAAAGCAGATTAGGTGCGACCACTGCATACATTACACATGCCCCACTAAGAGCCTGAGAGTGGTGTAGTTTTTATATAAGCCTGCAATAGCTGCCACCAAATTAGGAAATGCCCCTCACATTTTAATTCACATAATGATATAACAAATCCATATGATGTAGCTCAGTGTACATTAAAACAACTACAAAGTAAACCATTCACAAATAGGTTTTATTTTTATATTAGAACTGTATTCAACATATTTCGTGTGACAATAAAATGACTTTCCTCATTTCCTCTAAACCAGATCAGAGAGAGAGAGAGAAAAAAAAGATTTCTTTAAGACTGCAGAGACAGTACTTTTGCACTGTTAAGTAAGCTTCACACACCAACGTGTGGAAAAGCTTTCATCTCACTTTTTCCCGTCAAGAGAGTACAGGATAGTGGAGAATAGCAGAGAGCACAGAGCAGGCAAAAACGACAGCTTTATCATCATCATCATCATCACCACAAGTGCTGCCCTTAGTAGAGTGAAGGTCTTCATCACTTAGTGCAAACTCAGACCAGTCACGGAAAGTATAGCACTGAAGCATTTGGCAGACCTCTACTCCAACAGTTGAGAGAAAAGAAACAGAAAACAACAACAACAACAACAACAACAACAACAACAACAAAAAGAGAAAATCAGGCAAAAGAGAAGAAATATGATTTCAGGCATCTTCCGTAAACACCGAATTAAACCACCATGAATTGAAAGAGTGAAAGAGGCAAGACAATTAACCATGCCAGTCGGAAAGGAAACGAGCATGTTTGACCACGTCCTTAGATTCAAGAGAAGTGACCGATGCTTTGGCCTCTTTTTGAGAGACTAATAAGCATGATACCAAGTTTCTCCAGTCACAAAATGCCACAATTAAATACAGTACAGTATGGTTTCATCAGGCTTTATACTTTTAAGAGTATTTTTTTTTTTTTTTTGTGAGATTAAGGTCAAAAACATAAGACTTAAAAGCATTTACATCTCATGATATTGGTAGTGGTCACACAGAGGCCAAGAAAGCTACTGTGTGACCCTCCCCATCGATCACCACACACCCCTCGAGCTTCCCTAACAGAGCTGCAAGCACGCCAGGGAAACCGACAGTAGCCATGAGTCTACATTCATGATATCAAACACCATAACAGCGCATAATGGCGTGTTCAGTCTGCATTCAAGACAAGTACCTTCTTTGGTTTGAATTGAACAGGCCAAAAACATGAAACACAATGAAACAAATAAACAAATGTGAGACAAAAGAAAAGAAAAGATAAGGTCATCTTCCACTGTGGCTTTTTTACATGACACAGCGCAACATGCCGCTGCCAAACAGCGTTGTTTTGGTGACTATTTCACATTCATGATATGAATAACCCACCATCACCCATACTGGAGGCCTGTCAACAATGCGGCCCACATCTGACCATGAAAACACTGAGGATTTTATAAGACAACAGAAAGAAAGTACAAACCTAGATGGAAGAGATGAAAGAAAAAAAACCCACTGGAGATAATTTGGTGTTTTCAACTTAAATGAATCACAAGGTTTGCTATGGACCTAATTCATCGCAATGCATCTCCAGAGATGGCAGATCGAGTAGCTAAATGATAAACAACAAACAAGTGTAGGAGTATGTGTGTGTGTGTGTGTGTGCGTGTGTGTGTATATGTGTTGCACAGAGAAGGCAAAGGGATCGGAGAAGTATGAAGCAATCAGGAGTACGAGAAGAGGCTTGGTCATTCGGCACATCGGGTCGGAGTGCTGGGTTGGTTGAGGCCCATGGTTTTGCACAGCCAGCCGGCGAAGTCCACCTTCTCCACCTCGGCGCGCTTGATGAACGTGTGACTCTGAACAACGACAGGCAGAGACAGAAGATCATCTCACACACATCAACCTCAAAAACGTCACTCAATTCCGACAACCCTAAAAAAAAAAAAGAGTTATCTCTGAACGGTTGTGGTTGGCTAAGACTAAACCCTTACAATTAACATGCAAATGAGAAAGCATTAGAGAGCTGATTCCCAGCCACGCTCCTTAAAAGCAACGGATTAGGATGCACAAAACGGACATCGCCACTCACCACAAGCATCTTCAGGTCGGCCCGGTCTGCAGGGTTCTTTATGAGGCTAGAAGTACAAACATTTTTTTTTAAATGTGCATCAACCTGCTCAGTACATGAAAAATACAGGCTAGCTGACAGGCAACGATTGCCTAAATCTCTGAGACCTCTAAATATGACATGCCACACCCTTAAGTGAGTTAAAAAAAAAACAAGTTGACCTGAAAGCTCTGACCCATATGAGGTTACGGATCTCACTGGCTTGATGCGCTACTTGTCTGTACTTGTTACCACATACACGCGTGCACACACACACACGCGTGCACACACACACACACACACACGAGGGAAAAATGCAGTTTTGCATAGCACCACAACGAGTGAGCACTCGACTCTTACCATTTATTCACAAAGTCCTGGAAGTCGGAGGTGTAGACTCCATGTGGCAGCTTGGGTGGAGGCTGTAGCGGGAAACACAAATGGGGGTGGGGGGTGGGGGTGGAAGAGGGACACAACTTGAGAAAGAGTAAGTGAGGACCGCAGAGGGGACTGCGCAAAAGAAGACAGGACAAAAAAAAAAAAAAAAAAAAAAAAAAAATCAGCACAGAAGAGAAAAAAGGGGCTGCACCATCAGCACTTTGTTTCTGACCTCATTGACAATGTAGTCCAGTAGTTCAAATATAGCCATCGCCGGACGACTGTCCATTCCGTGTCCTGGGGGAACAAATGGTCACATGTATGAGCGGAGTACCACCCCCACCCCAAAGAACAGCACAAGCCCTCTATTTTACCCCTGTGTCGCTTGCCATGGGTGAATGCAGGATGTTTTATGCTGTGAGATTCACGTTAATGTTGCATTCAGTGATTCTAAGCCAATGCACTCTTTTCTCAAATTCAGCGTTTCGCAAACACTAATGCATGTACACAGTTCGGGGGCTGTGGTTAAGAAACAAAAAGGCTTGGACCAAACCATTAACTGTTCCAGCCAATTACCACATTGCTGTATGCTTAACCAACAATGTTGGGGAGTACAATGAATTAGAATCACATATCCATCACTTATCCCCACTTCAACCTGTTCAACCTGTTTCCGACAGAGACAATGGTGACGTTGGGGGGTGGAATTCACCAGAACCTCTGGCTGCACTTTTGACTGAACCTTTAAAGACATTGGTGACGTTGGGGAGTGGACTCACCGCTGACGGGCCGTCCAGGGGGTTTGGGCCTGGGCGAGGTGCTGAGCGCCTCCCCGCCAGCCTCGTTCAGCACGGACCGCCCGAAGATGGCCTCCAGCTCCTTGGCGTCGGGCGGGGGGATGGGGAAGCGGCCGATGGCCAGCTCCACCAGCGACAGGCCCATGCTCCACACGTCCGACTGTACCGAGTAATGCGTGCCCTGCAGTCTCTCCGGCTGTTGAGGACCACAAAGCGGCAACAACAACGTCACAAACACACACACACACGCACACGCACACACACACACGCGCACACACACACGCGCATGCATGCCCGCCCCCGCCGGGGAGCTGCCAAACCCGGGCTGGAGCCAGTACGAGCGCCAGCGTCAGCTCTGAGCGCCACACCCTCCAGGTGCCGGAGAGGAGTGGGCGCAGAGCTGGCAGAGGCCACGTCCGTACCACGCGCTATGTTTCCTGGGCACGGGCACAGGTTCTTGGCAGGGGTGTGTGGGTGTGTGTGTGTGTGTGTGTGTGTGTATGTGTGTGTTTGTGCATGCAAGGGGGAGGGGGATAGCTGACTCACCGACATGTAGGAACGGGTTCCCACGAAGGAGTTGGCCATGGAGTCGATGAGCTGGCCGCTCACGCCAAAGTCGCACAGCTTGATCTCCCCTCGCGAGTTCACCAAGATGTTGGACGGTTTGACGTCTGCGTGGGGAGAGCATCGGAGCCTCAGGTGAACGTCCACAGAGAGAAAGAGCGGCCAGCGTTCCCATCTCATCACCCCCGACACACACACACACACACACACACAAATCCCCCCAGCATCACCTGCCCATCCCCATGGCCTGCGCCAACATGCTCTCAGGCCCACTGCCTTACCGCTAAAAATGTTTCACAATTCGCTAGAGACGCTAACAAACATTGAGCATTGCCAAACCTCCCGAGTTTGAATTGGGAGAGCACCAAAGAAACCCTCTCTTTTCTCCCACTCGCCTTTTCAAATCGTGGGGCAGGAAAATGTTTTAGGGCCTAATGCAAAATTTCTGTTTTGACATTACTCTTTTACAGTGAGTGCCTCACCTCCAAAGTTTTCTTTTCCCCCCTTTTTTTTTAGCGGGAAGGGACAGAAATAAACAAGTCCATGTGAGAAAGACAGAGAGAGAGAGAGAGAGAGAGAGAGAGAGAGAGAGAGAGAGAGAGAAAATGAGACAGCGAGCGAGAGAGAACGAGACAGAGACAGAGACAGAGAGAGAGAGATGGCATGAGACAGGGAGAAAAGCAGGGAGGGGGTTGCAGGGCGCGGCCACCATGTAATCACATCTGAGAGGCTGTAATTACTGCCTGGGCTCCCAGACAGCTCTTCAGTCACTGGCCCTGCGACCACATCCACCACCACCACCACCAGGGCACGATAGGCTCCGTCTCCGAGCCCTTCTGCTCCCTACCGGGCACCACTCACTGCCCACCGGCCACCACCACCACCCATTCCTACTCTTCTCCTACCAGTTCACACTGGCCAACGGCTTCTAGGGGTATACTGATTGTTGTGAGAAGGACAGTCCCAAATCTACCATTAAATCTGCAACCTCCTTTGTCCGTATGTTTGAGTGGGTGGGCGCTAACAATAAGGCTAAAAACCTAGTGTATCCCATGCCGGCAGGTGACATCAGTACACAATACACCTGTCCCCACTGGTCCCCTTTAGTCTGATCTCCAACTCTACCCCCAGATCTCACTCACAATACAGGTGCATAACACCACTGCTTGGGAGCTCGGTCTCATCGTGGCAGTGGTATCATAGTGGCTAAGTAACTGGGCTAGAATGCAGTAGCCAGACAAGTTGTGGGTTCAAGTGCTGGCTGCCAGCGTTGTGCAACAAGGCACTTCATCCCAAGCTGCTCTGGGGCGACTGGCCCTTGTAGTAATTCACATACGCATATTGAATACGTAAATGGCTTTAGATTAAAGCATAAGGCAAATGAATAAGTCATTATATATGGTCAGACATGGGAAAGTGACTGTTCATAAGGAGGCTAAAACTAACGAGTGCAGACCACTCCTGAAATATCTCTAGCTGTGCAGCTCTTTAACCACAGACTACTGTTATATTTGTCACTAGTCGTGCAAAGCCATATATGATCGCCTTTGAGGCAAAAGGACTTTTAACACGTCATTAATCCCTCCAAAATCCTTCCTGCTTTTTACAGCATGCACAGCACACTTGACCAGGAACTTTAAATGGTTTCCTCCAGCAAGAATTAGAACTAGGCACAGCAACATGTTCATAACAGAGAGGTCAGTACTGCTGAGCTGATGGAGATTGCTGGTGGTTAATTAAAGGAATGTGAGGCTACTCTGCTTCAAAAAAGGATCATGTTTTTAGTTTGGGTCGGTTTACAAATGTCTAGCACCATAAATGCTATAAGCTTTCCCACCAGGATCTGATGAAGATGTCACTCATGGATGTCACCCTCAGACATATATGTCTTTAGATACACAAGACTACATTGGTTGCTGCTCTGTTCTGCTCTCCCAATTGGAATCCAGGACGATTGCAATTTCTCTCATTGCTAACTCTTCACTGCCTTATGGTTTATCACCAACTCTTACCTCTATGCATAATTTGATGCTTCTCTCGGAGATACGCAAGTCCTCTAAGTACCTATGAAAACAAGAAAAAAAACAGCAGTTTACAGTTATATTTTAAGAATGCTTCCTTTACACCAACAAAGCTAATATTACCCATTAAAACTCATCAAAATGAAATGTTGCTGCTATATCTATTCAACTCCACACTAAAGTAAAAAGTATACATTACTTCAGAGAAAAAGTATACATTACTTCAGTAAAAAGTATACATTACTTCAGTATAAAATGTATTAATATCTTATACAGCAGAAAGAGAGAGAGAAGCGTGAGGGAGAGAGAGAAAAAAGCAAGAAAGAAAGCAAGAAAGAAGAGAGAGAGAGAGAGAGAGAGGGAGGGAGAGAAAGAGAGACACTTACAGCTATGCTGACTTTCCCAAGTATTTCTTCCGGGACTCTCTTGGCTTCTTTCAGGACCTGGTCAAGGGACCCTCCATCCTGCAGAGAATGAATGAAAGTACAGCCCTCAGAACCATCCAGAACATGGCATCACTTGCCCACCTGGCTAATGGCACAAGGAATCAATGGTTCATTCACAAATATTCCAAATCAGTGGCAGTTCTTGGCGTGGGCGTCATGAAGCACACATATTTATTATCAAGAGGAAGCCCTTTTCCTCAGAGTTGTATGTAAAAATTAACATAGCAAAAAACAAACTGCTTGCTCCTTTCAAGAATTGAACAGATCTGATATACTCATTGTGGTCAGTAGCTCCTAGTTCTCACCATGTGCTCCATGCAGATACTAATCTCGCCATCGCTGTAGAAAGCCCCATAGAAGCCCACTATGTAGGGAGAGTTGCATTCGTGCAGCACTTGAAGTTCTCTGATGATCTGGTTCCTGATCGCTGGCTTGATTTCTAAATGGATAAGCTTTACCACACATGAAATGACATCCGTTAGGACATGGTTACTGGAAGCAACCATACATTACCAAGGCAAGAAAAAACAGGTTGTAATGGTTTCACTCACCTTCCTTGCCATAACTAGTCCAGAGGGTTTGTGACGGACTTTGTGGACCACTCCACCGTTGCCGGCACCGAGCTCACAGATGAGGTGGAAGTCATCATCTTTGAGTTCGCCCACCTTTGCTTTCTGTGTGAGAAAAGCCTCCAAGCGTTTCCTCTGCTGCTCATCCAAGTCCAGTTCCCCTAACATTTTCGGTAGGTCTACTAGACTGGCCCTAGGTGATGTAAAAGCAAAGCCAACAAAAGGGTTAAACTTGATCCAAACTATTTACATAATTTTGCAAGTGGTACACAGTACATCAGTTATTAAAAGCATCACACCTTGAAACCTGGAAAGCTGTTTTTTGATAAAGTGCTACTGGATTTTTTTCTTAGTAACAATATTGAAATGTTACAAGAATTTAATTGATTTTAAGTTCGAACCCTCTACAAGAACAAGGATTTCCATAAAAGGTATTACACCCATACCTCTGTTACTGCAGTTGACAGATAGCCTAATCTACATAAAAGTTAACGATAGCGGAAGACCTAAAAGTCAAAACAATAACAAAGACAAATTCAATTAAACAGTTCACTCACTCAATTGCTGCATTGGTTGAAACCGCTTGCCCCTCTCCAGCAGGTGTTATGACAATGGGGCCAGGTCTCTTCTTTGGGGCCATGTCTGATAATCTAACTCGAAGGTCTAACACGTAAACACTAATCTATATTCAGACTCAGTAAAAACTGACAGTAAGCGACTGAATTAGCGGAATAACTTCGAGATACAGGGAGTGACACTGGCACTTGACAAAAACAATGTGCACTGACAACTCTGCGAGATAGTTAAGTATTGTAGTTAAGCTAGCTGACTAGCTGTTCAATTGGACGAAAAGATCATGCCCAGAAATCATTTTAGGCTAGTTTCCAGTGGCTTTACAGCTAGGCGCTTCCTACTGGCAGCATGAAATCATTCAGCCCTTAAAATTGATAGTCCGTATAAAAATTAAGCAGCAATATACTGTACCACATGTAATAGTAATTTTGCATAATACATCACTGAAATGTCTATATGCTTTCGCTCCCCAACGAAAATCGTGCTTTGCTCGACGCAAGGTGGACGTGGTGTCTCAGCTCTCACGCAGACATGGACAGCAGCATTATTTGCTGGTTGCACCTTCCTCGAACCCTTGCACGTCTAGGGGCACGACTGCTGACTCTCCAAAGTAACGGGAAGGGTGCGTGGTTTTAACACTCTGGATTTCACAATATTCGGTGGGGATTCCGGTCCAGGAAGCAGCAGCAAACCAAAAAGGAAGCTTTCTCAATCTCGCGAGACGAAGTTTATATACCAGAAATGACTTACATGAATTATCGCGACAGGCCATTACTGCTACACCGGACCTGAGTGAGAACGCGTGACACCTAGTGGAGCAAATTTGCCACATCACGGGCTTTTGCTGTAGGACCTAGGCCTACTTGAATACAAGGTTCCTATTTATACAGTGACACACTTTCCATTCCATACTTTTTCCTTACTCAAATTTCCAGACTTTGCGTTAGGTTTTCTGACTAAAATAAATTGCAGAGGTGATGAGGTGAAATCTATTTCCTAATTTGCAATGAGGAAAATCATTCCAGTACTTTACTTTACTGGGCATAAGACACCTTGCTCTTTGACTGTCTTTGCACTTTGCCTGTCATTTTATTTGAGGCTCTAAACATTTATTATTAAAATAAATGATTCTGAACACATCTTGCCATATCTGTACCCAAGCAGGCTTGGTTATGCTTGGTTACAATGCTTGGTTAGAAATGTTGTCCGACTTACTCCGATGCAGCAAGAGGTCACCAGGGTGTCAACATGCCACATGACCCTTAAGACCTTGCTGGAGTAAAGCGTTGGCAGTCAGTTCATGCAGGTGCTTCCCTCTGGCTGCACCAACATGGGACCGCTTCTGTGATGACAGAACTTTGGCCTGATTGGGCCAAAGGCTTCACTGAAACATGTAACATTTCTATTTGGACAGTTCAGACAAGTTCAGATCAGTTCTCCCCTATGCCATGGCAATTTTAGGCAGTTCTTAGGGGTGCTCAAGCACCCCAGTGTGCATACGATAGTTCACTGATGGAAGAGGCCTCAGAATCACCTCAGACATGTATTGGTTGCAACAACAGGGTAATCAGATAATACAAATAATACAGATTCAATTTCAATTTAATATCACTTATAGAGCGCCAAAACATTGCACATGTCTCATGGCGCTTAACAGAGTGTTAAGCAATCAGAAAAGGCCCATGAGTAACAGGGGCGAAGAAAAACTCCCTAGAATTGAAGATACATGTGGGAAGAAACCTCGAGCAGATTCACGACTCAAGGGCCTGACCCAGCTGCCTAGGGTCAGTACAGAACAGTAAGGTCTGTTTACATGATAAATGAATAAGTTAGTTAGGTGTAGAGAAAAGAACGTGTTTAAAGCCACCTGATGTGTATGTTGCAAAGAGGTGGGATGGTTACATATCCAGAATGATAATGCATGAATCTTATTTAGTGTCAAAAAGTTCAAAAAGTCCAGTGTAGGAAGTTAATTGTCCAAGGGGATTAGGAGTTGTCATAGGGCAAGTAGTGGGTCGTTAGGCTGTGCGGGCCAGGAATCCGGGCAGGGGGACAGCAATAGGTGATGAGTGAGATGAGGGCCAAACACAAGGATGTCTGGTAATGGTATACCTCATAAGTGAGGTAAGGGGGAAGAGAGAGAGGGATATAGAGCAGGTTAGTATTACTATAAATCAAAATGATTATATCAATAAGTATATCATTAGTACTTGGTACTATATAGTGTTATACCATAGTGAGAATAGGCAGAGTGAGAGTTGAGAGAGAGAGGGAAGGGGAGAGAGGGGAGAGGAGGGGTTGTACGGCGTGACACATGAAAGTCCATGACAGCACTATGCTAAAGCAGCATAACTAAGGCATGGTGAGGGGTAATCAACACCAGCGCAGGTATGGTCAGTGACCACCATCGCACGCATGACTGGGGTGCCAGTCACACAAGAACACAGCAGGGTGGTCCATTCCAAAAAACCCTGAGGTGGTTGAAGTTTCACACTGCACCATACCTGTACATACCACCATACCACCAATGGGAGGCACTAAAGAGATATGTTTGAAGTCTAGACTTAAAAATAGGGAGGGTGTCTGCTAATCAAATGGAGGGAGGAAGATTATTCCAGAGGAGGGGTGGGCAGGAATTATTGCAGCCAGCATAGTCTATCCTTGAGGTGACGGAAACATGGATTCATTTCTCTGCATCTGGGAAGGATAAGGACTTCCTTATCTTTGAAATGTTCCTTAAATGGTAAAATGAAGTTTTAGTGATCTGTTTTATGTGATTATTTAGTGATGGGTCCTGGTCAATTATAACTCCTAGGTTTTTAACACTTGTGGATGAGGTCATTGGAAGATCACTATATGTAGCGGCTGTGATGAGGATAAGAGATGAGATATGAGAATACCATTTCTTGGTAACTTGGTAACACTAAATTTACTTGACAGTATCGAAATCCTAATTCATGACAAAAAACGAATGACACTTGACAGAAGCGTTGTCATAGATGTTTATGACAGTGTCATGTCACTCTTATGTCAATACTGTCAAGTAAAGTGTAACTGGTAACTTTTACAAAACATAAGTGGAAAAAAAAAAAGCTAACATTTTTGTACAAACACAACTTACTAGCACTCTAGTGCAGAATACCAGGGTTATGCAAACATGCCAGTGCACAAGTATATGCACACTATGGTGTTGGGCACTTCCCTTGACTACAGCCTTCAACACAGAAACAAATCACATGGTCACTCACACATCGTCCCTTGCTTCCTTCAGAGTCAACAACATCAAGCTTCTCTGGTCCACCCCCTCACATACATTGATGAACATTTTGACAATTTAATATTTTGAAAATAAAGAACTGGAGACAGACTAGTCTGGAAATGCAATCCAGACGTAGAAAATACTAAAATCAAAGGCAAGAGAAACTCTAGATTTTAAAATCAGTTTAATCAATTGCACACATAAATGACAGGTGTTAGAATACGATTTCTCAAAATTACATTTCTCAGCCATCTCAACAAGAAACAAATGGAATCGGTTCCCTTCGCCCAGTCTTTCGCCCCAATTGTATGAGCCCGCCCGTTTGTCCCATGCTCTTACAGTATCCGACATGTAAAGTGGCATCAAGGAGTCATGTTTAAACTGTACTCCATTTTTTTTTTTACTTCAACGATTGGAGGCCATTCAAATCTTGATAAAATATTATTTATTCGTTTTTTTATTGGCTTTTAATATGAACATATAAAAAGACACAACAAACAAAAACATTTACATCAAGGATTGCAAGCCACTGCCCATGCTACCTAAAGCATTGTAAGAAAAAGGGATATGCCACAAATTACCACCTGACCCTCTGATTCCTCCTTTGTCTGCATGGCTACGATGACCCCCAGGCCCTTTCCATCACTGGTCAACCACGGGCGACTTTCACCATTACCCCTACAGGTGTTTCATGGCTCACAGCAATGGCCTATGGTAGGCTATACGTTCAAGAAACTACCGGATTCCGACAAAAAAAAAAGCATTGGTCAATTTCTCCTGAATAGACTGACAAAAGATAAAGACCTACACATCTTCATGAAGTGTTCTTGTATGTGTACAAAATGGCAACATTTGGGATATGGGCCTTGTTGACGAAAAAAAAAAAAAAAACCTGCCATCAACTACAACAGATGACGTTAACCATTTGTGTTTAGTCATGTCGGTCCAAAATGGTTATTCCAACAAAATGAAAGACCAAATTGTTATGGTACGCAGCTCAAAAGTTCCTCCCTACTTCTAAATTCATTTTATTGATTGAGTTATTACTTTGAACAAATGTTGTATTACAGTACTGAGTGTCTATTCAAGTCTGTGCTCAGGTCAGTTTTAGAATGCAGAAACCAAACAAGGCAGGAACTAAAGCGGCATTTCTCTCTGAAGACCTACTGAACAAAAGCAGAGCCTAAGAGGACAGCGGAGACAACGATAACTAAAAAATATCAATAAAATTAGAGATAGTCGTTTCCGTAGCACTACCATATATGTAAATCCAGTTCAGATGTGTGTTGTCTGTCTTAGCTAACTGATGAAGTGCATGTTCTTCTGCACCAAGAACTGTTCAGTGACCAAAAAGAGAACAAAGAATGGATCATAAAATGAAAATGAAAGCAGGTCACAACTCATCCCTGAGTCCCCTCCCCTACAGCCTGAACCGCCTGGGTTCAAATGTAGTGTGGGGGCCATATCAACTGCCACTGCAAACATTAGAAGCCCCACCCATAAGACCACGAGGGAATCGCAACCCTGAAAACTTCAAATTATGTTGGCCCACCAACATTTTTACCTTTAGGATGAGCTTGAAGTTCAACCGAGAAGACTGCATAAAGTTGAGGGGAAAGGGGGGGGGTGCCTCAGTGGGTTAAACCAAAGTTGAAACCTGCTCAGGTGACCTGAAGAGTCAGGCATCAAGAGTGGGGCAGGTGCAGCAAAACTGAGCATGGTTATGAGCATGGTTATGACCATCCTCATTGGTGCACTGATGTTTTAGCAACAAGGCTCAAGGGAACCAGACCAGGAAGTCCCAGGGTAGCTGAACAGCCTCGACAAGAGAGCATACTGGAGAAAGAAAAACAGCAGCTTCACTCAAGACCAGCACATGCCTGAACGCCACCATCAGCTCTCCTCAGTGGGTAGAGTCTGTAGAAACAGCACAGCAATCTCTCCAATGCCACATGTGTGCAAATAATACCTGCTGCCATTCAAAAACAAAAAGCCATGATGAGACAGTCAATAAATACTTTTACTGAACAAAAAAAAACAAAAAAACAATTAAAAGTCTGCATGATGCAACCACGCGGCACACCGAGAAGATGAAAGGGCAAAGGGCAGCCCAACCTGGAAAACAAAACATGAAAAACCAAACAAACAAACAGAATAAAACAAACAAAATAAAAGTCATATCAGTCAGTTGACCCTCACTCACATTGCATCTGAAGGCTGCTTTTTCGAACCGAGACGCACCTTAAAAGTCACCCCTAAAAAAAAAGTCACCCCTCACTCCAATTATAATGGCCCAGATGAGTCATGGCTTGATGTAGCGCACGTTACTTCACAAACTTCTACGGCTGACCATGCTTAAAGACCCTCCACGACTGGACCTTCGACTGACATGTTGTATGGGATGTTTGCTCGGATTCCCCATCTCAGCATCTATTCCAAAACTCCTTCCTCATGACTCATTCCACTGCCACCCCTGTACATTCTATCCTCAAACTACTTGTCCTCATTAGGAGTAGAAAAAAGCAAAACACTTTTATTCAACTCTAAAACTCACTCCCCCCGGCTGCACACCATCAAGGCTTTCAGTTAGACACGTGTCTGTTCCATGACTCGCTCTCTTGTTCAATGGAGACTGAAGGTGGATGGTGGTCTCAAACTAAAGATCGGTAATTTCAACTGCACCCACAGGAGACCAGCCAATCAGGTCTGCTGGCAGCCCCCCCCCCCCTTCAGTTAGATGGTTGGGAAAACAAGATGGGTAAAAGAAACAAAGAGAGACAAGAAGAGCATCATCCATCTAGCATTTGTCTGTTTTGGAAGGTCACCTCTCTAAGGACTACTTGCGATCAAGTTTGCAGTTTGAATTGAGGTAGGTTATTAGCTACTACGGCTTGAAAAAAGAATCGTAATAACTAGGTGGGAGGGGGGTGGGGGTGGGAATATATGGTGAAAATGGTAAAAAAAAAAAAAATTTAGAGCCCAAGAAAGAGAGGATAAAGCCTAAAAGGTCAGGAGATGATGCACAAGTCCACACTTGCGTTTGCTGCTTTACACGTTGACCTCTGAACAGAGTCACAGATGGTGGGATGTCGAGGGTGGCGGTTGTCCACTCGAGGGTGGAGGACACGGGACAGTAATGGCGTCTAGAGCCTGATGTTGCATTCTGGGACCCAAAACACCATCATGTCCTCCACAAACTGAAAGGGGGGATGAATGTGGGAAGGCAAAGGAGAGTCAATGGAGCTTATGGTGTTGTGATCTCTTAAAGGGAGGACACAGCAGAAGAGGGGAGCACAACAAACTGTTTGCGTGTTTGTTTGTCTTTGGGGGTAGGGGTGGCGGGGGAGAAAGGGGGAGAGGAGGGGGGGTTGGGACAGGGAGCTGCTCCTGTGGTTTCCAGTGGTGAAGAGGGAAAGGAAGCTCAACCACTCCCCAGAGGTTTTACAGTGCATGTTGGTGTGTGCATTGGGGTGTGTGTGTCTGTGTTGCATGTGTTTTGTGTGTGTGTGTGTGTCTGTGTGTGTGTGTGTGAACATGTGTCTCCGCACAGGGTGGGTGTAGAGGAGGATGGGGGAGGGGGGTGTTCTGGGACTTTCCAAAATTCCTTGCCCAAACATCAGGCCTTGTCCCCCTCTCGCCGCCCCCCTCCGTCACACCGTAATTATCTCAGTCTTGCGAGTCCGTCCTTCTCAAGTCCACTCAGTAGGCCGTCACCAGGTCCTTGTCGTAGTTGTACCGGCCTCTCTTGGGCGACGGGCTGTCCTGGCTGTCGTCTGTGTCAGAGCTGTCTCCTCCCGCGCCGCCACCGCCGCCAGCCTCCTCGTCGGAGGAGGAGTCCAGCGTCAGGTCGACCACCACGCCCGACGCTGCCGGGGCCGACGACCCGCCTGATCCCGACTTCGCTGATTGGCTGGTGCTGCTGTGGGCTGGAGAGTGGCCATTCACCTCCGAGACACCTGTGGCCAGTCAAGGAACACAGATAGTATTCAGTACAGTCGGTACAGTATGGTGACCAACATCAACCGATGAAACACAGAGTACAGATTGACAGCTCCAAGTAGAAGTTGAAGTCTAGCCACTGACTAAACATTTCATAGAACAGAAACGAAAACCGTAAATGAACAAAACTTTTGGATGAACGTAACCAAAAACGGGAAAAACGCCAATTCCACTTGTCCCAGAGCGAAAACGCCATTTCAGATAACCGGTTAATAATGGTATTTATCGTTCAAATTAACTTTTATCTGAATATTTAACTACTACTGCTAAGCTACTTTGTGATATTAACTAGGGAGTGTAGTTACTTTTCTCAAGGTCAAACTTAAAATGGGGCTGAAGCTCCACTCATCTCCTAATCAAGCCCCTCTACAGGATCTCAAAGTATATGGCCACTGGATGGGTTTAAGGTTCTGGCACTGGATGCTATGGCAACTGCTCGCTGCCTTTGACCGGAAAGCACTGCACAGGGTGGTGCAAACTGCCCAACGCATCATCGGTTCGTCACTCCCCTCCATCGAGGCCATCCAGGGCAAGCAATGCTTGTGTAAGGCGTGCAGCATCAAAGACTGTTCTCACCCCAACCACTGACTGTTCAGCCTACTCCCCTCCGGGAGGCGTTACAGGTCTCTCCGCAGCCGAACCAGCAGGTTCAGAGGAAGCTTCTTCGCAGCTGTCACCCTACTGAACTTTAGCTCTGCACTCCGGTGACAACCAACCAAGCTGTACATGTTGTTCATGCATTGTTCATACTGCATACCCATATCTATTCTGCTCTTATAACGCTATTGCTAATACATTGCACATATTTATATTTAATTTATATTACTGTAAACTTTCTTAACTGTATACTATTGTCTACACTGCACTATATGTCTTATACTGTTTATAGCACCACCTGTCTACACTGTAAATATCACATTGCACTTTTCTGCTTTTTTGCACTTCTGGTTAGACACAAACTGCATTTTGTTGTCTCTGTACTTGTACTCTGCACGAAGACAATAACCTAATCTAAAAGATGTATTACTCAGCTAAACTACTTAAAGAGTTTATTTTTGTTAATATACATCTTGGGAAATGCAACAAATATTAAACACAGATGATGTTTGATGATGAATGTGCCACACATTAAACTTAATCAAATAACCATTGTAAGGAAAATCATTGGTGATTAAAATACTCAGATGCGAACGATGTCTACAGCAGAGGACATCTTTGCTTGTAAAGAGTAAAGTAAAGGCTACGGTCACCACAGAGAGAATGTGTTAGGACAGTGGCTTAAGAGAAGCTTTCCTACATTATTGGAGGGCTTACTGTATTGCTGTGGTTGCTGTATCGTAATGGTATGCACCAAGAGGTTTAGCCTACTCATTTACACTGTACCAAGTTAGAGCACCATGTTTACTCGTTCAACATTCAATAACCAGTTGGAACCTGGTAATGAAACACCAAGTCCTTTCCACAAAGTCCTTTTCATATTTCATCTCACCAGGTCAATGACTGCATAGTGTACATTAGGGAAAGTAGCTCATTCCTTGGAATACCATTTTGCCCTGCAGCAACACTCTCATCATATAGTTCAATCACCTTCCCACTATTTTTTTTAAAAGACCTCTGACAAATATGTTATTGTAAAAACTGTAGTAATAAATAAATAAATAAATAAATAAATAAATAAATAAATAAAAACAAATAAAACAGACTAAAGCGCTCAACACCTTTGTGTAAGTTCAACTGGGTGCTAAATCCTCCTGAGTCAATATAAACTTTATGAATAAAGGAAAGCACTCGCAGTTCTTTTTTAAACTTTTTAAATTGCCCCATGGTTGTTTCGGGCAATATGCCCTTCTTCAGCGTGATTATGGCGATAATCTGCTTAAAAAAGGAACTGCGAGTCCCATCCTTTATTCAAAAACTGCATTCCCAGAGTGAAATAATGGTCTCTGCTCACAAAACAAAAAACATTTTGCATCGCTGACCGCTGCCCCCCAAAGGAGGATTGTAACATAAACGCTGCTTTGCCTCAGTCTCTTGTAGCTAATGTGTCCAAGGGGTAAGTAAGTCTCTGGAATATTTTCTAGGGGACATATTCTCCCAATCGTGTGTAAGCCTTTTTCACGCTTTCAGTTACATACTTTTTAGAGAAGCACCATTCTCCGCATATCATACATTAATTTATTTACTTTTCTACCTTCACGAAGCTGAACACTGACAACTAGTTGTGCGATTTCGAGTAGGCCTATGCTAAAGCAGGAATAACTGGGCCAATACCAATAACAATACCAACCACCATTTGAAATACACTACAGAAAGAATGTCAATGTATTAGGGGGAAGATCGGTAGAATACTGTGACTTTACAGTTGTTTGTCCAGGCATTTGCACAGGTTGATAACTGAAACTAACGACGCGTCAGTACACGCCAGAACAGTATATCCAATCGAGGTGAGGAGGATACTCACAGCAACCTTCTCTGAACTTGGGGAGCTCTTTCCCACTTTTAATAGATATCTCTCAGTTTTAGACAGCGCACAAAGTCTTTAAGGATTGCTTGCTTGATAGAGCACTTACATATGTCAACCAGGGGGTAGACAGGCGTGTGGCTGCGCTCGCGCTCCTTCTCCTTGTCCCTCTCGTCTCCAATGGGTCTCCAGGAGCCGTCGGTCAGGTACTCGATCTCCTCCACCTCCTCCTCGGTCTCCTTCAGTATCTCAGAGAGCAACCTGCAGGCAAAGGTCAGTGATTGTCAGAACAGCACATTTAAAGGGTGCTTTAATGTAACACTGGATTGCATAGGCACCTTATGCCTATATGGCTATTTTTCTCTGTTTGTTCCCTGTTGTAGTTGTTTGTGGCACAGGGTACAACTGTAAGTTTGTGCGTTCCACAAACTGTTGTTGAAAAATAAGTTTTCCTACCAAAAAAATAAAAATCAGAGCAGTAAGGGGAATCTAATTATATTCATGGTTTAGTATCCGTAATGTTGTATAGTATTTGTGTACTTAAGTAGTATCCGTAATGTTGTATAGTCAGGGCTCTACACTAACATTTTTTTCCAGGAGCACTCGTGCGCCCAAGTTAAAAAATTTAGGAGCACAGACAAAAATTTGGGCGCACAGTCAGTTCTGTACTTAACTTACACATAATCTAACATTACACTGCAGCTAACAGTTAAACATGCCAGTGCACCAATTGCGAAGATTAAGAATGACTGACAACATTTAGGCTACAGGAAACAGGATTTTAAACCTACTTTATTTTCAGTCTGTTCTTTTTTCCTACATTTTGTTAATGTAAAATAATATAATACATTGCCATATTTGCATTCAGCCTGTATATCAAGTATCCTGCCAAATGTAGGCTAATTTATTTATTTGTGAATCCATCTGTAGCTAATCCAAATATGCCTATGGTAACCTATCTGACTGCATACTGAATACTACTACTAAAACAGTCCATTTGCTCTTCCACAAAACCCAACATAGTCTAATCAAGGATATATTTTTTTTATACTTTTATTTGAAATATCTGCATTGATGGGGGCAGTTAGGCAAACGTTAGGCCTACTTTCGTTTTGCACTTCAGCTTGTATTCAGTGTAAACAAACAAGAATGCGTGGAAGCCTGGAGTTGTCAGTAGCGTTCTACCTTTGAATAAAATGGGAGTATTACAGGAGGCTACTTTTGTGCCTTTTCGCTACAGCTATTTGCATATTGCAGCCAATACGTCAACTGGGCTAAAAGGCTTGTTAGGTTACCTTTCCTTCTCTCACTGCATTCTCAGAATCTCATCATGTTCCTCCTATATCCGATGAATTCGGTGGATAGAAGAACGAATTTCTTCAATCTTTGCCTCTTGGCTGGCTTGGCTGGCTAGTCTAACTTTCCGCTTTTTCTGCGCGCTCTTGGATTTGATAGAAGCGACTAGCGAGTCACAACGCGAAACTGCTAACGTTGATGGGAGGTGTAGTTTTTATGCTGCATTCGCGACGTGATTCTATGGTTTGCACCAGTAATGTTTCTTGATGTTGCGGTGCATTTTGTAAACATTGACAAACATTGACATGGTTAGAAGTCATTCGCACCAGTGCGCCTAAATATTTTTTTGCACTCGCACGCCATCATTTTTACTCGCATGTGCAAGTGAAATGGGCGCACTGTAGAGCCCTGTGTATAGTATTTGTGTACTTAAGTAGTATCCGTAATGTTGTATAGTATGTGTACTTAAGTAGTATCCGTAATGTTGTATAGTATTCGTGTCCTTACAGTGTTTCCCATACATTGACTAATCTGTGGCGGGGCGCCACGAAATAAAAATCGGCCGCCACAGATGAATATTCTATGTTTAATTTAAAATAAATATAAGGTCAAATCCTTGCATTGCCATTGAGCTGCGCTTTTTACGCACGCAGCCTTTCCTTGCCCCGCCCCGCTCTCTCTCATAGCCCGCTGCCCCTCCTCTGCATGTGCATTTAACAAAATATTCACGATTGTTGGTGGATTGTTGTTGCCACATAGAAGCATTGCATAGAAGACGTCTGGCTAAATTGCTATTAAATCCGCTTAGCATCGTGACCATGCTGCGCAAATTTGTTCAAAACTGCTGCATTGAAGTGAACTCTAAGGTCTTATCACAGCATAGTAGGCTACATTGAAGAGACTAAACTAAGTTAAGTTATGAAATCAAGCAGTATCTCAAAGCTAACGTTAAAATACTGTTTGGATGTCGAATTTAGTATGCTTAGCCTACTTCTAAGCTGCTTGTCAATTTCGTTGAAGGGCTCATTTTTTTTGACTGACACTGAATGTTTGCAAAATCCCGATGTAAATGGAAAAGTGTTTTCGAGAATTCAAAAGTGCTTGTCCCAAGGAGAAGTACGAACCTTTATTTTAACTATGTAGAAAACATTATGAATTGCATCCACACATCAGCAGCCTTTCAACTGTGTTACAATTGCAGGGGTTCCCTCAAACGTCATACAGTGACAGGCACTCAATTAGACCTATACACTACCAAGACGATCTTAATAACCCCCCCGTTGTCAAAGTCAGCTACCGCCACAAATTGAATCCAATTCTGTGGGAAACACTGACTTAAGTAGTATCTGTAACGTCGTATAGTATTTGTGTACTAAGTAGCATCCGTAACATCGTATAGTATTTGTGTACTTAAGTAGTATCTGTAACATCGTACAGTATTTGTGTACTTGAGTAGTATTCGTAACAAAAAAGAATTGCATTCAAATGAACTGCATCCAAATAACATTCCATGCAAAAGGAGTATTTGGAATGCAAAGGAGAAGAGAAACAGGTTTGCCCAGCAGATCCAGTGATAAAACAGAGACAAAGACATGACAAATGTCATTTAAAGTCAGCATGTCTGCATTAATTATGTTTCATATTTCTGCAGGCCTGCTTGGCATGACACTGCTAATTTACAGAGCCTATAAAAAGTATTCACCCCCTTGGATATTTCCACTTTTACTGCTTTTTTTAAATTAAATATTGATCAATTTAATTTGGCCTTTTTTTACAATAATTTACAAAATCACTTCTTTAATGTCATAGTGAAAGCAGATTTTTTCAAAGTAATGTTAATAACTTAAAAATATAATGCAAAATAAGTGATCGCATAAATATTCATCCCCTTCAAGTCAGCATTGAGTAGATGCAACGTCGGCCGCAATTAAAGCGCGGAGGTCTGCGTGGATAGGTCTCAATTAGGCCTGCACATCTGGATACTGCCATTTTTCTTTGCAAAACTGCTCAAGCTCTGCCAAGTTGGAAGGGGAATGGGTGAACAGCCCTTTTCCTAGTCCAGCCACATATTTTCTATAGGAGGTCTGGGCCCAAGTCTCTCCCAAGTTGTAGTTTTCTTGCAGACTGAATCAGATTGTCCTCCAGGATTTCCATATATTTTGCTGAATTAATTTTACTTTAAACTTTACCTTTACAAGTCTTCCAGGGACTGCTGCCGAGAAGTAGCCTCACAGCATGATGCTACCAGTACCATGTTTTAAATTGGGGATGGTGCGTTTTTGGTGATGTGCAGTGTTTGATGTCCGTTAAAAAGCTCAATTTTGGCCTCATCAGACCAACGAGCCTTTTTCCATTTGACTTTGGAGTCTCCCACGTCTTTGGGCGAACTTTAGTCGTGATTGATGTATGCATAGTCTCCCATCTCAGCTGCTGAAGCTTTTAACTTCTTCAGAGTTTTCATAGGTGTGTTGGTGGCCTCCCCCACCATTATTCTTCTTGACTTGGAACAGTCATTCAGTTTGTGGTGACGGCCTGCTCTAAGCAGATTTGCACACGTCATATTTCTTACAATCCTTAATGATCGATTTCACTGAACTGCAGGGGATGTTCAGTGAGTTCAACATTTTTTGTATCCATCCCCTCACTTATTCTTGTCAATAACATTTTCTTTGAGTTGTTTGTAGTGTTCTTTTGTCTTCATGGTGGAATTATAGCCAGGAATACTGATTGACCAGTGACTAGACCTTCCAGATGCATGTGTCTATAAATTACTATACTATACACATTCACTGCACTCAGGCAATCTCCATTTCACTAATTGTGAGACTATTAGCACCAATTGACCTGTCGCTAAAGCTCCGCCCCCCATTGTTACCGTGTGAAAACTCAGACAAACAAACCAGGCTTGATTAGAAATACATTGTGGACAATGGCAGCTGACAGTATATGAAAGCAGGCTTTGAGGACTTTTTTTGGTCGATAAAGGATTTACTTTCCTCCAGAAGCTATCAAAAGGGACTTAATTATGCTATGGAGGGGTGTATTCAAAACTTTAGAATACATACAAGGTGACAAGCAGTTGTGCGAGTAGCCGTGCAAATCACTGTGCAAAAACTGACGTTAATGCTAGCTAGCTAGTGGAAGATTGATACTAAGATGTTAGATTACGTTAATATTTGAAGAAGTATAAGAATATAGTAGTTGGTTAATGTGCATTTTTATCTTGGGATTTAACAGGGAACCTGTGCCCACGTTGTTGGCTTAGTAGCCTACATTACGTCGAGCTGTTGCAAACGCGAGAGACGTCCTGTAGGCTACTGTTGATGAAAATATACCCCGTTTTCTCGCCTCTCGGGGTACCGGCTATCAGTATTACATGTCCCCCATGCAAAACGTTTGACCATGGTTATCCGTCGGGGTTTTTTTGAATTAATAAACTCCATAAATAACCATTAATTTGTCATTTCATGCCTCCTTCCTGTAGTTTCCTATGGAGTTGTCCGAGCTGATGTCCGAGTCCCGTAGAGGCTGGACTGTCATTGGCTCATCAGCGTTCTAAGGGTGGCGCTTAGCGACAGGTCAATTGGCTGGACCGCTGTTGATTTAAGTCAGAACACTTTTTTTATAGGCACTGTACATCAAATGGGCTTGAAGTGATCCAAAATCACTTTCTGTATGATTTTCTCTGATTAGTCACACTGCTAACCCAAACCCATCAAGGTCATCCAGGAGACAATGAAAGGGAGAAAATGTTGTGGACCAGACACTCAAGCTGATAATAAATCTCCCTATCCTGAAAAACCTCAAGTTGAAAAGATTTAAGTGCCTTCCCAAATATAACAAATTTAATGGCATTCACAATCGTTTATGTACACACAGACAGAGCTACTACTACTTGGACCTTACCCGTCAATAGTGAGCAACTCAAAGGGAGCGGGCTTGTCGCAGACTGGACAGGTCCAGGTGGGCTTCTTCTCGTTCATTTGCAAGAAGAAGACGGCATCGAAACACTGCAGGTGTGCACAGGTGAGCACGCGGCATGGCACACCCAGACGCATTTTCACCAGCTGTGGAGAGATGAGCAGTCAGTACGCACCTACTAGACAGCGTCATAGTTCATACCTGCAAACTCAGAAGGGCTGAAAAAGGTGACCTATTTCCGAATATTATCATATTATATTATAATAAACGTGCAGTAAGCAGAATTTAAATATGGCTGCATTTGACACTTTTACATTTTAAAATGACAGTCCTAACAGTAGGCCTACCAGCTGTTTTGAGTTAAGGCCATGTTTAGCCTAATTGAAGAACTTAATGATGGAGGATATTTTCAGACCTGCCATCCTTGAAGAAATGTCAGTATTACCTCAAACCAGGGAAAACACATTGCCCACCTTGGCCTTCATGTATGCAGCCAAAAACAGACCAAACAACATAAATGTTGACAATCTGTTTTAAAGCCTAATCCTCATCTATAAAAATCACTGGTGTTGATAGAAAGGGACTGGTTGTCCATTTTCTAGTATCTGTTCTAGCCTGTCTAGTTTATTAGTACCCCTTTTCAATCCATTATTATTTGTTATTTTTTTGTGAAGAAATACATCTATCCCTCATGTTATGTTGGTGTCTTTCTGCTCCTCTCGTGTCTACTGAGGCTGCAATGATCACATTCCGACTTAAGGGGCGGATCTCAGCAATAGGTGCGTTATGTCAGTGTACTCTAGAAGCCTAGGTCTCGCTTGTTTGCACGCTAATTATCAAGAATTATGATCTATATGCTACACAGAAAACAAACAAATTAAACACCTATCACTGAGCAAGTCAAAATATTTTGCAAGGTCCACTTTCAGATTTGTTGCAAATAACTACATTTGGCCTTGGAAAGATCTGCGCTCCCTGAGAACGTCATGTTTAACCATCAGACATATGGAAAATATAATGCTAAATGAAATAACTTGTGAACAAGCAATAACTTTCCAAGACAATTTTAAACTATTAAGCCGAGCTAAATTCACAATCGCACTCAGTGCAGAGTCGTTTTGTTTCGCAAAGCAATTCAAAACGGCCAGCTGCGAGAACATGAATTTGCGAGTAAACACTCGTTAACCTCACCTCAGCTTTCATTTAACCCACCGAGGGCAAGAGAAAAGTATCCCAACAATATGATGTTTTACCTTGAGTTTATAGTCAGAGAGAGCGTAGCATGTGGCCCATGTTTGTTAGCTAACACTTTCTTTTTTTCCTTGGTCATATCGCTGCTGCAGGCCATAGCAGGCAGGCTATGCGTAACAGAAAGTGAGAGAGATAAAGCCCACCCTCAGAAACAACTGATAGGTAGGTCCTATAGGTAGATAGCACAAAGACAGGCCAATCACTTGCCTATCAATCTCGCATGAAATCAACGATAGTCTCACTCCAGACTATGAGAACCCCCCCCCCCCAAAAAAAAAATCTTCAGATCTACACGATTCACGTGAATGACATATTTTGATTCAAAAACGGCGATTTTCGCCGAAAGATGACTAGTTTGCAGGTATGATAGTTATAGATTTTAGTCAGTCAGGCCACAGCATTTGATTAATGCTTCCAAGGCCAGATTGGCAAGATTTTTTGGATCATATTCACTGAAACCGACAATATGCTGAACAGAACATCATAAATCAGCCGGTTTTAGGAAAAAAACCTGTACTTCAACCTCCACCTAGAGCCTGTTATTTGTTTTGCAAAAATCCACAGCTCCCAGTTCTTCTGGTCCAATCAGAGCTGGGCTGTGTGAGATCTGACAGTCAATCACAGTCTGGTGCAGACTGGTGCGCACTGACGAGCACAAACTCGATGAGAGGGTTCTCGGTGGTAGTGGGGGAGGGGCATGAGAGTTGTAAACATTCAAAATGTTGGGCAAGTCCCCTCAATTTGTCAGACTTGCCAACTGCAGCTTTAAGCTGTATGAAAATATGTTACATAAAGTCAACTACTGGGACTGATCAATTACAAAGCAATTTTGTTGCATTAAAAAGGTTTAAGTAATTTAATGGAATGCTGACTATATAGTGAAAGCAGAAATTGGAATGAGAGAAATGGTCAGACCACTTAAGTAAGCTAAAATTCACAGCACCAAATTCATGTTAAGAGCGTGACTTACTGGACAAATCAGGGATACTCGCAACCCCGTGGTGGCAATCTCACTCTCTGGGTCGAAGCGCAACTTGTCTTGGACTGCAAAACCACACAAGAACACACAGTAACAAAAAGCATTACATTGCCATTTACATTTTGTCACTTCCTTAAATTAATATTAATGGCCTTTCTTGAGAAAGTGAATAGTTGTGGTGAACTAAACAAGAGGATATCTGCTCAAAGCATCATAGATGATATCTGCTGAGAGCAAGCAAGCGAGTGAGCGAGCAAGAGAGAGAGAGACAGAGACAGAAAAAAAGAAGAAAAAAGAAACAGGCAGAAAGAAAAAAGAAAAAAAGAATGAAAGAGAGGGAGGGAGAGAGAGAGAGAGAGAGAAAGAAAGAAAGAAAGAAAGAAAGAAAGAAAGAAAGAGAGAGAGAGAAAGACAGAAAGACTTACTGCGCTCACGACAACGTTCGGCACTCTCCACTGAGCAGTGTTTGAGCTGATTGAAGAGTTCTGCTGACGTGAAGACCCTCACAAGATATATAGCCACCGAGTAACGCTAGAGAGACACAAACACACACACACACAAATACAGAAGCATAAGATTCAAACAGACTCCACTTCCAAAGAATGTTACTCTGGTCAGAATCACTGTTTTGACTAAAGGTTAACACCAAGATCTATAACATCAATTCTACATTGAACTTGTGAGTGCATCATTAAATGTAGAGTCCCTTACCTTGCCAAAGTTGCCCCACGTGATGGTGACTCTGTTGGTAGTGGTGGAGAGATGCAGCCAGGGGGTGATATTGACGGGGCGGCAGGGGCGACGTGGCTCCACACCCGGTTTATTAGAAGGGTAGTAACCCTGTTGGGGCACAAGCAAATGCTATGGTGAGAATCTGGCAACAAAAACACTGTCATCCCTCCAGTTGGATACCACACAACATCTCGAGTCCAGTAAACTGGCATACCCTACATTTTGAGTCTCAAAGATCAGCCTTTTAAATTAAATTACAGAGATAAAAGGATATTTAATCTGTGTGTGTGTGTGTGTACACTGACATGCAATTTATACAGACAAGCACTTACTGGCACATGACAGAAGGACTGGTTGACTCTCACAGCAATATTAGGGGGGTACTGATCTTCCTGAACACCAATGGAGTCTGTATAACAGATTCTAGGGGAGAAAGTAGGGAGTTCAAACACTGGACTTTTAATGCTTGTTTTAACATCACAAACATGTCACAACACTCTTCCTCCAGGCCCAGCTCATTTTTTGGGGGGACATGTTGATACATGTTGTGCTCAGTGATGAAGCTCAGCGGAGATCTCCAAAAATATGATCTTAAATGTTTTAGCAGAATACAGGAGCATAACTTTATGCAAGTATGCATTTGACACAAGTTATATGGTAAAGTTTATATTTAGCAAATACTATTATCCAAAGCAACATGGACTTGTGGATTTTTTTAATTCTTGAAGAGACGTACCTGAGAACCACCTGGACAGACTTAATGCCTGGGCGATGTTCACTGTATGGGTGAGAAATAGCAGGTTTGTATGGTTAACATATTTACGATAGTATAGAATCATACCAGATACAAGATGCTTTTTTAATGCTGAAATCAATACTTACTGAAACTCCAGCCACACCTGACTGAATACCTCTAAACATCCTATTTTCTGAAGCCTAATGAAGCAAGTAAAACTTACCTGGAGTTTCTGATTTGATCCACTTGACTTTGTGTCAGTTCAAATATGCATTGACTGTCCTGCAGTTTCTCATTATTCTGGGCAACTGTAAATAAGACAAATGAAGATTTCAAACAATGATTAGTATGATGAGTCTTAAAGAGATCTAGTTTCTGCAGCAAAAACACAGGCAACATTCAAAGGCTGTATCTAGAGTTATCCTGCCCTGCCATCATATTTATGGTCAATATTTATATTTAGGTGATAAAACAACTAACCTTCCATAATCAGAGACGCTAGATTTGACAAATTCCTGGACTGAAAGATATCACTTCTCTCCTAACTCTCCCCAGGCACTCGGGACACTCCTGACAGGCAAACTTGACCTGATCTGAATGTGGCCTGGTGCTCTGTTATCTATGAAACTTTCACAACATTTGTAATCATAACTGACAACACAGGAGACTAGCTCAGCCATTTCTGCCTCACAACATATGACTGCTTTCCAGGGCACTCTTAACCTTCACCAAATGTAGCCACCGGGAGCCTCGAACGCTGACTCACTTAGCTCTGTGGGGGGCAGCAGTGTCTCCAGGGTCTGGTAGAAAGGCAGCGACACCAGCTTGACCTCGGCTGCGGGGGCGGCTGTCTGCTTGGGGAGGCCGCCGCCATTGAGGTAGTCTGCGCCCTGCGACTGTGTCAGGCCCCTGGACGCCGAGCTGCTGATGGACGAGTAACTGACGGGCACGGCCTCCGGGCGGCGTGCCGCCAGCCAGCCCGATGTCTTGGGGAAGCGCGTCTCGTAGAGCTGCCGCACACTCTTCAGCAGCTCCGGGCTGCATTCGGACTGAACCAGCTTCAGCGCCCGCACCACCAGGTCCTGCTTCAGGCCACTCTTGCTGCGGCCCATAGAGGCCAGCAGTGTCTGCAGGTCAGACACCCGGAAACTCTTCACCATATTCTGGCCAGAGAGGAGACACAGAGGACAGAAATGTTGAACATAAAACTTTGGTTGATGAATAAGTCACCTACTTTGGTACAGTATGGCAAAGAATAACATGTCAATTATATTGGAAGGTACTTTCCTGTCAATATAACAATTGACGAGGAAAGACAACGCAAGAAAGCCCATGGGAACAGAGAAAATTAATTCACATTTTACATTGACAAAATAGTTGGGAAAATGTTTCAGTACATCATGTAATGAAACAGCCATTGTTTGTGTTGACTTGACGCTCCTTGCTATGTTTATGGGAAATGAACGTCAACAAATGCACAAGCAGATGTTATGCGGAGTGCCTCACGACACCTTATTCCACATGGCCTTGGAACCATAAACATGCAGGTGCTAAGATCTTACCACTACACTGGCTATGTCATCTTGTCAAGGATACCGGTAAGGAATGCATGGTTGCAGGCTCGCTAACCAGTTAGCCAATCCCAAAATGTACTTAATGCGTGTTAGTTTACACCACCGTGTTAGCTAACAATTCTTTCAAAGCTTTGGCAGGGGTCTCTCCAACTTGGTTCCGTTCAACCTGACATGTCCCATTATCCAAATGAATAAGTCCCTCGAAGAAATATGCATGCTTTTCAGAAACGTGGACACACAAACAGTAGTTTCGCGCCTACTCCCTGCATGCTAGCTTGCTAGCCAATGTTTTTAATGGTACCATCATTCATTTTCCAACGCTTCTTAGCTAGATAGCCACCTAGCTTAGCTGTGTCTCTTGCCCCGGTGTAGACGCATTTGTCAACGCAGACTTATGATTATTCATAAGCAATATACTACCGCCACTTTTGGTAGTCAAACAATCCATTGTGCCAGACTTTACATTTGCAAAAATAAAGTCTCTATTTCAAGCAACCCGGTTTCATTCTACTTGAAGGGACGAAGCTTCACTCACCATCGCTTCGACTTGTTCGGCCGCCATCTTCGCTCTGCAGCCCCGCGAGAGCCTGAGGCGTAAGGCTGGGAAAGGCCAATGAAAACCGTAGAAGCTTCTCTTCGGTCTCTGTCTGCGTCCAATCAGTGGGCTTTTACATTGAAAAAACCAACACACTCTTCTCTAAAAAGGCGTGGCCACGACAATTTAAACTGACAGTGCACTTAAAAAGCAACACTGTGACACAGGTCTTCTCCCATGAATAGGCCTCATTATAACGTAAATATGCGTCTAGTCAATATATGTGGACACACCGCTGAATTGAGTTTAATAGTCTCGAGAAAAAACAGAAATACTTAACTTTTTTGCTGTAAATAGCTTTGGCGGGGAAAACATAAGGTGTTAAAAGGAGACGAACGCATGGCCTTGTTAAATCCGGTCCGCGTATCAAAATCCATTACATAGTGTACATCAAACCATGTTGTGGGAGCAGAATGCATTGTCTAAAATAAGCCTGTTACCTTGAAATAAATGCAATTCCGTCCGCTTATTGCTAAAATATTGATAGATTATTGTCTCATCTAAGTACGAAATCATATTCTGAGACATTCAACACAGAATTCTGTCATTTCTAAGTCTGTAACAGTATCACACCAAACTGGTTGAATCCTCAGTGAAATCCATTCCGTGTTTTACATGTTAGATGAAGAGTGGGGGAGGGGATCTGTGGAATAGACACAGAGGATCAATTTGGTCAATGCAACTAATGCAAGGAGCAAAAGATCGCTGTCGTGATTTAAGGGGTTTATTTTTTTTGTTTGGACGCCGGGAAATGTTGACAGTTTCAGCTATGAACAGAAATAATGTTTTATCAATGGCTGTTAGCCAGTTAGATTTTGTCAAGTAGACTAAGAAAATCAGAGCCTATGAAATCAGTTCGATGTGTAAGGTCTATGTCTTAGTGCGGTGTGAACTGTAAATTAATTACATTCCGTCTCGGTGCGCTTTAAAAACTGTTGCGACATTAATTTGCCTGCACCGAGAATGGACTTTGTTGTCTTGTTGAAGTTGCTACATTATTTTGACACAAGATGGCGTAAAAGGCCCATTATTAGGTGAACAGGCTGCACTATTTGGATCTGAAAGTAGTAAGATAGTAGGCCTAGTAGGCTAGTAAATTCAGTAAGATAAAGACAGACGACCTGTCATGATCAGACGTTCCACATCCACAAAAAAGACAAACTAGGCTATAGTCTACTCAACAGTGCACAGTTGTCTTATGTTACATCTTCTCAAATAAACACTGTGTTAGACTTACAGACAATTACATAAACCTATGTAAATTAGAAATAACTTATAGCCTATATATTTGCTTGACTTCGTTCCTAATTTGCCCTTAAGATGTTTAGCCTAATGACAACTTTTGGCTTGTGTTTCTGCTGCATGCATATAGGTATAGCCTACTCTTTCTGAAGATTGATGATTTCTGCCAGTCTGATATCATAGAAGTGACGTAGCCTATGTTATTGTACTCTGTTATGTTGTACTTATGTTATGTTATTGTACTCTGTTATGTACTTGTACTTGTTATTGTACTTGCACAATGACAATAAAGTTGAATCTAATCTAATCTAAAAACTTAGTGTCTTTTTTAAAACTTATGTAATACCAAAGTGTTTTAAAATACCACACATTTTGTGAAATGTTATTTATGACCGCCGCACAGTGAAGCTGGTTTAGTCAGATTCTTTTTATTTTTTTTTCCCATGTCCAAATTTCCGTCAGGGTACACGAAACTTGGTGGGCATGTAACCCCACATGGATAGCATGGAACCTCCTGTTTTCGTTTTGATCTGTAGCCCCCCCGCTGGACTGGACCCCCGAAAGGAGGGTAGGGCAGACACAGTTTTCTGTGAATATCTCGAGAACCGTAGGGTTTAGGAGGACCATTTTTTTTTGTATGTTGATCTCAAAGGGCCATGTCAACCCATTCCATAACCACTCATTTCATGTACAGCACCACCTAGTTAAACACAAAAAAGTAAAAATGAGGTGTTGTAATCGCAGGTATCTGTGACCTAACATAGTCAAAACTGCACGAAATTGGAAGTGTAGAATCATTATGACACCCTCTGAATGCACGCCAAGTTTTGTGGAATTCCGTTCATGGGGGGCCACACAATAAATTCATTTATGTTACTATACACCAACTGGCCTGTAGGTGGCCGGAGACAGTTTTCTGTGAATATCTCAAGAACCGTAGGGCCTAGGAGGTCCACCTTTTTTTGTATGTTGGTCTTAAGGGGCCATGTCAACCTATCCCATTACAACTTATTTCATGTATAGCGCCACCTAGTTAAAAATTAAAAAGCAAAACATTAGGTTTTTTCATCACAATATCTCTGGCTGACATGGTCAAAACTGCACGAAATTGAAAGTGTATGATCATTATGACACCCTCCGAATGCATGCCAAGTTTCGTGGACTTTCGTTCATGGGGGGCCTTACAATAAAATAATTTATGTGTACATTTAGTGACCGTACACCAACAAGGATTCCCGGGACACTGAAAGACCGAGGTACACGAAACTTGGTGGGCATATAACCCCACATGGATAGCATGGAACCATCGCTTTTCGTTTTGATCTGTAGCCCCCCCGCTGGACTGGACCCCCCGAAAGGAGGGTAGGGCAGACACAGTTTTCTGTGAATATCTTGAGAACCGTAGGGCCTAGGATGACCAATTTTTTGCGTATGTTTGCCTCCAGGGGTCATGTAAACCCATTCCATATGCACACATGTGCATAAACAGATACACACGCACACACATACATTCACAGTAATCCTACGTATGACACATACTCACACAGTAGACATATATACGCATGCATGCACATGCACATACACAGGCACATAAACAGGCAAACACACACACACCCACGCACCCACAAACACATAAACATAAACATGTACACAATTCAAGAATTTCTCAGAATTATGAACAGGCAAGATGGGGGTGGGGTTGAATTAAATGTATATTACATGTGAAATCTATGAACTAATCATGTTTTGGTACTTGTTGTCTAGCAGATACCAGTGAGAATTGAGTGTGCATAATGCAATTCAGTGAGACAGTTAGAATCATATAGGCCTTTCAAGTTTGTTATAGGGGAAGGGCGACAGACAAGAGACAATCTGAGAACACATGACAGGTTCAGATGATGTCCAACACAGAGCTAGCCTATATCCAAACATGGTTTTCTAAAAGTTACAATAAAAGTGTATCACAAGAAGACTTGAAGTTGCCACCTATGGAAAGATTGACAGATAAATGTGTGAAATATCAGATAGCACTGAAGTGACATTAATGCTATGCTAGATTTTGTCTTGAAGAAACTGCCCAAAATAATGCTCATTTAAATTAAGGTAATACTGTTTACTGTTCATTCAGCCTTTAATTTGTGCTGATTGTTTGGTGATGCAGTGTACTTAATATATATATATATCATTTTTTATTTATTTTTTTTTTTTTTTATTTAGTATCTCATCTGTTTGGATCTCTCATCGGCTTGGTCTTTCCCTCTGATCTGCATTAACAGCTGTGATACTTAGAATGATCAAGAGAAATGCGACCATATGTGTCATATAAGGCTCTCAGTATTTATTGTGATATTTAAGCGTTTTACTTCAAATTTAAAATTCTGTTTTTGTTTTGTCCTTACAGGACTGTTGATCGATAAGAGAAAACATGTACATATACACATGTGTCCATATAGCAAAATGTAAAAAATTGGGTCTGAATATGTTCTGAATTCACTGATGCAAAAGGAGGTTAAAGGCTGGGGGTGAAACCTAATGAACTGATAGTTATCTTAAAGAATTACAAATCTCATATAATTCCAAAGGGTCCGCATCACTAAATATCACACCAGCATCAAATTGCACGGCCATAATATCTGACTGAGCTTTCTATGAACATAAAAAAGTTAATGATTCATGAAAGACCTCAAATACATGTAGGTAACTATAGAATAGTATACTATGTAATTTAAAATCCTATCTTTTATCCCTTTATTTATTGTAGCGATATTATTCAGTCTGCTTTTTCATTCACACCTCTCTGTAAAGCACTCAAATGAGATGACCCCATCCAAAGGCCCTTTGGTGAAACAGCAGCCACTCTACTCCATGCCCTAATAAATCAGATTGTGTAATCTCTCCTAATTACAAAGATTTGCTTAAAGTAATAAAATTAATCCCCTCCGATGAGACCCCCTACCTCTAACTCTCTGGTCTCCCACGTTGCTGCTATCTGTGAGGGATAAATTCTAGGGTGTTTAAATAGTGCTACTTTGACTCTGGGTCATTTAGAAAGCAGCCCCCCAAGAGTAACATCAAGGGCAACAACGCAGAAACCAGTTGGCTGTTTATCTTGGACAATTGTAGAAAAAAACAGAGAATTTTCACTACTGAGTGGGTGTCAAAACCTGAAGATGACTTACAGGCAGTTTTAATGGCTTGAAGTTGGAGGTCAGATTCATTACAGCATCTTGATTGAACCAATTGACTGAGACAGTGGCTAGGTTCAAGTGCATCAGTAGAGTGACAACAGTAAGCCTTCATTTAATTATCCGTCAAAGACAGAGAGGTTGCTTCTCAAAACTCAGGTGTTACTTTCCTGCCAGCGAGTTCACGCTTATTGGACTGCAGGTCTTCACTTTTTTTGTCAGTGTACACATTTGGATCATGGAAGAAAGCGGCATTAATACCGAATCGCGGGGGCTTTTAGGATTACGCTTTACTATTGACTATCTGCTGTTCAACAAAGGTGCCAAGAGTGAGTGGGAGGGTTCAGAGATGGAAAGCACCAACGTAAGCAAAGATTCCCCCGACACCCAGGACAGTCAAAGGGAGGAGACCCCTCGAGATGAAGAAGAGTGTCCAAAAAGTGCAAGCCCAGAGATGGGTACAGATGCATCCGAAGAGGACAATGATGAGGAGGTCAAAGGTGAGGGGGCAGAATGTAGTGAAGGCCAAGAAGACAAGCCCACCCAGTCCTACATTGCATTGATCTCAATGGCCATTCTGGCTTCGGAGGAAAAGAAGCTTTTGTTGTGTGACATCTACCAGTGGATCATGGATCACTATCCTTATTTCAAGAACAAGGTAAGGCCAGGTGGTGAATATGAGGGCAGCAATTAAATGAGTTGAATTGGTATCAATTCACATCATTTTATCAGCTAAGTGGACCAGTGACTAGCGTATAGAGAAATAGTAGACATACAGAATGATAATAACACGAACACCCTGTTTATGCAGGAAGGCGAAATTTGCAGGAAGGCAACATTTATTAAATAATATGGTAATGTGTTTTATGGAAGTGTCTATTAGGGAAGTGTTGCTTTGGATGAAAGTGTCTGCTAAATATCAGTCAACTTTGACTTTTAAATAAAAAAAAAAAATAGGCTAATATGGATATAATTACGCTGACACAAGTATGTGTGTGATAATGGAAACTGTACCATAAACAGTGGTCTCAAAAAGTAATGAGTTTAAGTGATGCCTACAGTGTCTTAAGGGGATCTTGTTGTTGGGTGGTTTATTGACCTACACTCTTGTTAATCCAGTTGACAGGACGTACTGGTAACCTGTTCTATACCAGGACGTAAAACTAAGTCCTTAATTGTTGTGACAAGTGATTTACCTTGAAGGATTAAGGTAGGGTAACATGATTGAGAGTAATGGGGAATATTTAGCCACCAGGCTGTCAACTGAATTTTATGACCTTTTGGTGCTTAGTTTGTGTTTCCTATAAACACCCAAGAAAGCACTACTACGTTTAAATTATGATACCTTAAGTGACAATGTATTCATTTTCTTACAGGACAAAAATTGGAGGAACAGTGTCCGACACAACCTCTCCCTGAACGAATGCTTCATCAAGGCAGGGCGCAGTGAAAACGGCAAAGGCCACTTCTGGGCCATCCACCCAGCTAACTACGAGGACTTCTCCAAAGGGGAGTACCACCGGCGTCGGGCCCGCCGGCGGATCCGCCGGGTCGTTGGGCAGCTCCCGTACCACCTCATGTCCCCTTATCACCCCCTCCATCGACTCAAGGGGGCACCGTGCTGGTGTTGCCCCCCGAACCACCAGCTGCCCTACCTGCCTCCTGGGATCTACTGGGGGTTGGCCGCCTTGCAGGCTCGACGCAACATCACCAACCACGCTCTGTTATAGGCTATCTATCACATACAGGTCAATAGTCTCTTCTATAACTCAACAACTATTCGTATTCAAAAAAACACAAATGCACCCTATGCACATTTTAAACACAATGTCATGCGATCCAGCACAAGATTTCTGCATTATGTGTTGATGGGCATGATTTAAGCCCCTGTAAATATATTTGTTTGTATGTTTAATGGGAACCTGAGCTAAAATTCTATTTAACAATGTAATATTTTTATTGAAAGATTTGAAAATATTTATTTCAAGTTATTAAGTTAAGTTATTTCTCCACTGATCCAAAGGCATTGTTCTTTATTTTATTATATTTATTATTATTTGAATGAATGAATCTATGAATGAATACAATTGCACAATTTGTACTGAACAAAAACACTTTTTATATAAATTATATATCAGCTTACACACACTTTAAGTTGATACATCATTTAAGAAAATACCCCGAGATAACAAATGTTTAAATTACACATTTAGTTATCTCAGACTGTATCTGAATAATGTCAGTGAATAAACTGCATTCATCATTATCATGTTCACAAGCATTCCAATAAACTTACAGATTCATCTATACTATGTGCTTCAATTGTGTGTGTGTGTGTGTGCACAAGTGTGTGTGTTTGTGCGTGTGTGTGTGTTCATGTATGTGTGTGTGTGTATGTGTTTGTGTGTTCGTGTGTGTGTGTGTGTGTGTGTGTGTGTGTGTGTGTGTATGTGTGTTCATGTGTGCGTTTGTGTGCGTGTGTGTGCATGTGTGTGCGTGTGTGTGTGTGTGTGTGTGTTCATGTGTGTACATACACATCATTAAAAGTGAACACATCCTCCTGGCAGGGCCCACTTATGGTGCTAATTAATCATGGTTGTCAGGAGGCCAAATCTTCCGCAGTAAGACCACAGGCAGGCTGTCCAAAGCTGACTCAGGGGATAAGAAAGAGGATAATCCTAGAAATCTTCAAGTAGTTTCGAAAAATAGGAAGCTTATCACACAGTGTAATCTGGTAACCGCTCCTCGAGAGAGGACTCAGGCGCGCGTAGGCTGTAACGACAGGAGGGCAAGCCATACGGCAACGGATGAGTGCAGCTTGATTAGGTCATCAAATGGGATGAATGACAACAGTAAATTCAAATAAAAATGTTTGAATTTTAGTGAATGAATTGTCATTGGAAAGGGTCGGCAGGAGAATTAACACAAAGCAAAAGACAAACTTGAAAGAATTATCACACATGTGAAGGTGGATATGGGAAGAAATGAATGCTTGAGATTAATGCACATCAGTAAATCCACACAATACAGAAGACAAGTAATAGACTTGAACAAAGTATGTGTTTTAAACCTGCCCCAAAGACTCTTTCAGAGTATTTTCTACCATGCATGTAAACATGCTCTTTTATATTCCTCCACAAAGTATATGATATTTCCTCTCCCATTGAGAGCCTTACTACTGGGAGGAAAGAGGGAGTTCATATGTATTTAAGGATCAATATAATTTTTGACATAACATTACTGTACCAGCATAAAAATATTTTATATTTTGAAAATGAGACTACATTTTCAGCTAAATGTAGAATATGGTTAAATAAATCAGTTATTACAACCAGACAATGCTCAAAATCTTTAAAAAGCCTAATTCTGTGGAGGGTAGTCAGACTGGTAGCTAGATTGTGTCTGTGTATTTGCTATTCAGCTTAATAAAATTAGTACACATGAACCTGTTCATGGGAAAAAATTAAATTAAATAAGACTAAACCTAAATTAAATAATTAAAGTTTTTTTTTATTTAACACTTGTGACAATTAGAGCAATAAGAAATCCATGTAATTATTTTTTTCTTCACCAAATCTCTGTATCCATTCAGGAAAACCTAATTGGTCCACTAATTTGTTTAATTCCCATGAATTGCACTCTGCATTAAATCCTCTTCAATTCGCCAGCTTTAGGGTTTTAATTCTGTTGCATATGTTTGCCGTATGCTGGTAGGAAACAAGACACAGAACGGGCTGAGTTCAGCATGTGTGATTAGACACACACACACACACACACACACACTCTCACACATGTATATGCACACACTCCGCACACACACAATCGAAAAGGCATCATCCACCTACACACAAGCATGTGCACACACACACACACACACACACACACACACACACACACACACACCAATAGACTCTTGACTTAAGAACAAAATTTTACTCTTATATATGTACTTAGCTGAATTAAAAGCTGCACCTCTGCTTCAAGAGGGATCTAGTCATGCAATTAGTCAAACACCACCTCCCATCCCACACATCTCAGTGCAGTACTTATCTTAACTTGGTTATTAAACATGAAATAATTAGCGTTAATCAATCACTAAGGGTACTCCAACTTTAGACCTTAGTGGCTTATGTATGGAAACAGTGGGAGGTTTGTAGGATTTTGTGTTTTATCTTCTTAATCTAATAGGATAGGCGGAAAGGGGGCAGAGGTGCCTAGATTAGAGCCGGGAGCTAGCGTCAGATTAACAGAGAGTGAGGCAAGGTAACGGGTCGTGCTGTGAGGGCAACCAAAACATTCTGTTCTTGTTTTAGTACAGTGACACATTCCATGGCTGATTTCTTATCTCGTGAGCAAAAAGCATGTCCTGTCCATGCGGTGGACCTTCCATTAGGAACCTTGCATTTAGTGAGAGTGTTTTCATTTCAAGTGTGCATTTTTTTTTTAATACCACAAATACAGCACAAAATTAAGAAGATTCACTTTGTGGCGGATAGTAGTCATCTCTGGTAAATTTGAAAATAGACTAAACATTCATAGTATTGAAATAAGTCTGTGGATGCAAGAAATACCAAACCCAAGTCTCACAAAACTGTCTGGAACCTCTCATGCAAACAAAGCACATGGCTGAGCTGTTTTTGGCAGAGATTGTGATGTGGTGGTGTTATCTGCTTGGGTCAATTGGGTATGATGGCATAACAAATTACTTTGTTAAGCCTGGAGAGGACAAAAGACAGCTGTCTGTGATTCTCATAGACTCTATTGAGCAGATGATTAAAAACAGACATCTTTCCTTGGTGTCTTTGTAATGACATGCCTTTTCTTTGCGTAATCGACAATACATTAAGTAGGATGTGTAGCATAACCCACTTACCACACTGATCAACTATACTCGAGGTTTGCATTAGCAATAGCGAAGTTGGGTCAAAGGAATTTAAAGGCCCCGGGATTCGGGAGGAGGTCCAATAATGCCAGATCAATAATCATGAATGTGAAGCGAGGCGCGATATTCCTGTAGGCCTATGCAATAATTTGCCTCCATGTGTAGCGCTGACATCTTTGAAGGCATGTTTTAGTGTCTGTCTTTTCATATGCAACTGTCCTCCCAGAGGTACGCTGTTTGATCTTTGCCTCAAACCCCTCTACTCTCCCCCGGGCGATGTTGACCTGTTGATTGGCAGCTGGGCTCAAACGTATGGTAGAACGAAGCATCGACCGTCAATCCCGAGAGCAAGGTGACGACGAGTTGGGAAGCCCGGCAGTCCTCGGAAAACTCTACGGCCACTAGATGGCGCAAGACACAAATGAACTGGCCGTGCACGTACAGTGCTATTTCAGTAGGTATCAATTTCAATCGAACTCTATGCGTATTTGTTACGGTCAGTTAACAGCCTCATCTATTATGCTGCAAACTGAAGGGAATATGAGAGAAGTGTTTCATCAAAATGTCAAAATCGGTTCTTTCATCAGATCAGGTATGGCTTGGGGGACATTTTGGGTTCTTTGTCATTCTTATGTCTGGTGACAGTCAGAGGAAGGCAGATGAGGAAGTAGCCTACACACACATATGCAGTGGTGTGATATACACTCTGCTCTGCATGGACAGGGCTGTGATGCTGTCCAGAGCTCTTTCTCTCTCTTTCCTCCAGATATGGTATGGTTTCCATGGAGATGGCTCCTGGACCAGGCCAGAAGTGATTCCCTCTGACCCCAGAGAGTGACCTTTGCCCCATGGGCCATGGCCAGGGTCAAGAGGTCAGCAGTGGCCGAAGGGCAATAAGAGCACTTCCACGATTGGCTCTGGGGTTCGGCCACTACACTGCCCACTCCTAGGCAGTGTCTTCCATATTTCCTCCAGCTGCCTTTGTGTAGAAGTAACAGAACACCTGACATGTGTTACCACATAAAATACAAAACTAATGACTTATTCTGATTAAATAGATTAGCCAGAATGAAGGAACATAATACCCACAAAAGATATCATATTTTTACATACCCATTTCAATATAAAATGAGGAGAGATATTCTATTTTGTTTTATTGTTTTGTTCATTTTCAACCAGGGTGATCTTGACAAAGGTAACCAGGGGAAAATATATGCATGTATGTATGTTTATGTGTGTGCGTGTATGTGAACATGTGTGAGAAGAAAGACTGAGCGAAAGAGGGTGAGAGAAACGGAGAGAGGGGGGAAGGGGCCACCCACCCACCATCACGTTAGTTACCGAGAATAATTATGAAATCGTGGGCACTAAAACAGTCACGTGACCACGTACCCCTCTATTCTATATCCAAGTAATTTATTCCCCAGCTGATAGGTTGTCAATATTGATTTATTAATTTAATGGCTCAAGCCTGATAAAAGGTACTATGCATAGATAGTGCACTAAGGAGCGCATTAAGGATGAAGATTATGGGCAGCAGTGTGACAGAGGGAAAGGGTTAATTGTGTGCAGGAGAGGAGAAAGTCACACACAGAGAAGAATGCGGCAGAAATGAAGGGCTGTATAGAGCACCGAGATGGATTGAAATACTGTACGCTTGTATGTAATGCACGAATACCTGCAGAGCCGTGCACTTTATAATGCAGTCTTTTTTCTGCATTAAGCCACAATGCATATCTGGGAGGAATGCGCATATGGAGATGTATGGCTCGCATTAGCCCGAGCAGCATTTATTCTGAAATAAATAAACTAACGGAATGAAAGGAACATCAGCATGTATAGAGGAAAGATAAACACACATATATCCTAACCCTCCTTGACCTTTTCCGACACATCTTTGAAACGCTAATGAGAAGGTAATAAAACACCAGAGACTGTACACACTCCCACTAACAACCTAGATCTGCCCCCCAAGTCCCGGCCGCTCTCCTTGCCATTATATAACGTCCGTGGAACAGGCTAAAAGGTATTTTAACTGGACCCTGTGACCTCTGACCCTCCTCACCTTCCTCTGCTAACCATAACCTCCTGACCCCACTTAAATAAGCAACTGACAGCACTGCCCTTCAACCTCTACACCTTTGTTGTGTGCTACTAAAACCTTCCATAATTTTACTTCATTAAAACATACAATTATGCAAAATATCATACGATAACTATATATATATACCCCTACAATGTTAAAGCTGCAGTAAGTAGATTTGATCTTGCATAAGGAAGAAATTGTGTTGCCTCTACATCACTCTTTTGTTTACTGTACCCTTTCATAATTCAGCTTCAATACACAAATGTACATATTTTTGACTATATCTGACCTCCATGGCCATGATTTAAAGCAGCAGAGATTTCGTCTTACAGCAGGTGACTAGTGACAATACTATCTCAGTCTCAACCTTTATGGCTTGCTTGTTTGTGCCTGAAACCTTCCATAATTACATTACGATTTTACTTTATCAAACATTAAAGTATGCATATTTCTGACCACATATCTGTATTTGACCTCTACAAAAGACATACTGATTTATCTACGGTGCAAATATAGGGTGATGGTGGAAGTCGTGTCTTTTTATGATTACTGTAACACTCATGCATTAGAAGGGGCTCTTGTTATGCTCTTGAGGCTGATTTTCTGAACGGTGTAAGTAACCCGACCCCCCCCCCCCCCCCAACACACACATACACACTGTGGCTTACATCAAGCCATGGCACACTGTAAGATTTATTCGGTGTGGCCGTCCGCCTGGTGAAGGCGCCTTGCCTTTGCCTTCAGGGAGCTGTAGCTTTGAGCTGACAAGGGGCCAAGCGAATGGAGTGGGAAAACGTCAGGAGGAGAGGGAGAGAGAGACAGAGAGAGAGAAAGAGAGAGACAGAGAGAGAGAGATAGAGAGACACTGAGAGAGAGAGAGATAGATAAATACAGTAGATAGGTAGATAAATAGATAGAGAGAGAGATAGAGAGAGAGTGATGATGGACGGAGGTTAAGAGGTGTCAAGACGAGACGCGAGGAGAGGAGAGCTTGAGTGAAAAGGAGAGGCGAGGAAAGAGGGCTCAAGGACTCTTAAGAGTGAAGTCTGCCCGACGCTCTCCAGCCCTCTCCACTGATTAGCCAACACAGCCCTTCACTTAAACGGCACCCTTCACTTACACACTTGGCACACTGATACCATGATGGCGGGACACACTGACACCACGTTGTGTCGGGCAGCCGTTTGAAGAGCCCTTGGTGGCATGGCGTCTCTCACATCGGATGTGATGACCAACAGTGAAGTGAAGTGGAAGACAGACATGATGACACATATAGAAGTGAGATGTATGGTTCACACACATTGCTTTTAACAGAAGTCTTTTTTATTTACAAAACCATATAGTGACATCTATATAGACACATTTAATCTGATAAAGACATGTACGGGTTTAATAGTATTTTTATTTGAGAGGCAAATTTCTTTTTTTCTAATGTATACTTACAAACTAAGAACAATTGGATAAGGAAAAAAGACCCCAGACTGTACAGGCAAATCACACCACTGGCTTAAGGGTGAAATTGTATAAGCTCTGATTTGCATCCCGTCTCTGACTTCTTTCTCTTTCTGTCGTTATCCCCCTTCTCCACCTTTGGCCTCTGATTAATCCTGCTACGGTGAATGCATTTGCCTAATTTAGCTCCGTGACCTTTGGCCCTCTAATATGATTTAGTGCATCTCTGAAAATGAACCCTAAGGGGTCAGGAAATGGCGCCTAAGGAGCTGTCAGAGGATTAGAGCCAAGACATATTTTCCACATTTTCCATACGTACCTGGGCATTGGGCAAACAAGGTACTCAGTCACATTAGTTGTTCCAAGGTACTGTTCTTCATGGGTCACTGACCACTCAGGGAGATTCTGGGAACGGAATTACCGCAGACCTGATGATAACAACTGTTCATCACACCACCCCTCTCCCCCCTTACATGTGAGGTGGAATAATGGACGGGTATGGAAAAGAATGGATGTAGATAAAAAAAAGCAAGGATGAAGCCGAGGTGGTGAGGGGGTTGTTGGGGTGTGGAGTGGAGTGGAGGCCTACTTGCCCCTACTCCAGGTGCCACTCCATGCTGTTGTTTTATTAGCCCCTGTTAGATTGCAGTTCGGCCTCAACTGTAAACACACACAACAGGCTTAATTAAGAATTTTTTAACGGGGAGACAGTCGAGTCCGGAAACATTAGGGAGGCGCAACTGGGCGCCATAAAGATTGATGGAGACAAAGAGGACGACGGAGACAGACTGAGTTAAGCGCTGGAGAGGAGGCAGGGAAGAGGGGGGCGGTGGTGGTGGTGGTGGTTTAAAGCATCTCGGGGGCATATTCTTGTGTTGCTCTGCACAGTGCGTGGAGATAGGCCTGGGCAGATAGGACAAGAGATTTTTAATGCCCCTAACAGCCCTGGTTGCATAGGGCAATAACAAGGACGAGATCCGCTCTAAAATGTTTGACATCCTGCACCGAGATCAATGGATTCCCAGCTTTGCACATTAGCACAGCATACACACCTAGGCCCTCGTGTGCGCTGATGCTACCAGCACAGATGCATGCCCCCCTCCTCTCAACATTAGGTGGCACAGAAACATATTGATCTTGTTCTGCATGGCACAAACATTTGAGCTCCATTTGCGGTTAATGCAGGTCCCCAGCATAATGGTTTGATTAAAAACACACAGAAAATCCCTGTCTTAGAGTTATTTTATCTGGGTAATGTGGTCTTTGGCAATGATTCCGTGGCCGATGACAAAATCAATGTTTTATTCCACTTAGCACACAACATTACTAATGGTAAACTTTGTTTTTTTTTTTTTCAGATCGGATGCACTCCCCAAGGAGCAGTAAGAGCAGCATGGCTGAACACATGTACTCACAACTCAGAAAATAAATAGGCTGAGAGAACATTATGATATGCTCTTAAAAAATAAAGAAAAAACAGCTGCAATTAATGACTGCCTCCAAACGATGGCCTACTTTTAGTCGTCGCTGTTCCAGGGTGACATATAAACTACGATGAACCGAAGGACTCCCAATTATCTCAGGTTTCTCTGGTAAAATCAAAGGATTGAGCGAGGTTTGAAGGACAACACTTATGAACACTCCACTTTATAGGCTCTTAGCTCGAGTTCTCTGAGAGACACTCTGGATGTCAGGTTGTAACGGGCACAATCTCACCACTGACGACAAAAACATAAGCATCCTACACGTGCCTATGAATTTATAAACACAATATCAACAAGGGCATGTCTGAAGATGTGAAGAAATAAACACAAAGGAGGATTTCCTGGAAGATATCATGAAGTAAAAGACAATAAAATTTGACATTTCGGTTTACCAGTCCTGTGTATTGGCGAGATCTCACAAATACCTCAGTAAGCAATGCAAAAAAAAGAAAGAATAAAAAAAAACTCACCCCCTTTTCAAAGAGAGTATTTGTCATTTTCAGAATAAAGGATTTCAAAAATATATCCCTCAGCCAACCCCCACCCAACCCTCCCCTGTTCTCACTCTCAATTCCCCACTCTCCAGTTCCGATCAATACAGTATTGATCAGCTCTCTCCATGTCCATTATACAGAAGTGACAAAATAGCCTAAAACTGTTACAGCAAATAGCATACCGTGTGTGTATTTGCAAATGTATAATGTGTGCGATTAATAAACAACGCCCATGCAGGGATGGGGAAGGGGGGGAAGTTAAGCATTCAACACAAAGGCAAATTGGGTGAGACATTACCGTTCTAAGCATCTCACAATAAAATATCTTGAATTAGCCTTTGCACAATGGATAGGGTGAAATTCACTGAGTGGTTTCCTGAAACGCTATTCTCTTCCTACTCCACCCCCCCCCCCCACCCCCCCGTACCTCTCTCTCTATTTCTCTTTTTCTTTTTCTTTCCTTCTCTCTCGTTCCCTCTTTCTTTCTCACCATAGACAATGCTACGGGCAAAATCAATACTTTTTTTTTTTAAAGAAAAAGGCAGTATTTTTAGCTTCTTATGATCGCGGCTTCTGGATGAAAACATGTGAGAGAGAGAAAGCAGCGGGAGCGTAGGCCAGAGCTGTGTTGGATGGAGGCAACAGACACACACAGACAAAGGAGAGCGAGGGAGAGAGAGAGAGAGAGAGAGAGAGAGAGAGAGAGAGAGAGAGAGAGAGCTGAAGGCAAGCAGTGGAGATAGCCTAATGGAGATGAATAAAACAAGAGCGGTGATAAGATAGAACAACTTAAAGACGATGGATAGAGAGACAAGTAGCAATTTCAGGACACTGAAAAACGAGAACCTGTGTGTATTCCTTAGAGAGAGTGAAACAATGGAACTCGGTGACATGAAACAGTTATTTGATATGGATTTATAAAAAGTATTTTCAACCCATAATCATTATCAACAACAATAACCAGTCAAATAATGATGATTTTAAGCTGTCCATTCAAATACTGAAGAAATAGGGCAGCAAACTTCACACCGTTTCATTCTACTATGAGTCACAGAATTTGATCTTTCAAGTTAAAAAAAAACCTTACTTAGTCTGTGTGCTTGCATTCCCTCTCTCTGACTGAACTCTTTCTACTTCATGAATAAAAACTATCTATCAGGGAGAGAGGTGCACTTGGTGCCACACCTGTGTGTATTTAACTGTAACTCCTTGATGCTATGACCACAGTAGCATCTCACTCCACCCTGCTGCCAATGAGATTCTGATTGACTCCTCTCTGGACTCCAAGACAGTTCACGTCCATTTTGCTGTTAGCCTGTCCAAAATCCCCACTCACTATTGGTCAACGGACCCCTGTTGATCAAACAGCAGGCCGTCTGATTGGCCAAGAGAGCTCAAGGGAAAGGTAAGAATTGATTTATTTGTGGTATTAGGAAATCAATTAATCCCCATTCTGTGTGCCAGCATAGATAGAAGACTGTGTCTTATTTGGTATGGCTTGATTCTGCATGGCCTAGATAAGGCTTGCTCATCCCAACATCATGTGGCCCAAGGACAGCTTATTCAAATTTGATCATAAGAAATAGATATAAAATACACAAATACACTATTGACAAAAGTTTCCAATTATTTAGACATATTTCCATTAAGAAGAAGAGGAAATCATCTTCACAGATCACTCATCTGTGTTTAAGGTATACTCTACAGCAGAGTGTTTTGTGTAGTATTATGTATAATATGAAATTAATATCTGAAGTATTACCCATATGAATTATCCAACCGATTGAAACTAAGAGATAGACAAGAAAAAGAAAGACTCCAAAACTCAGAGGGGGGCGGAAATGTTTTCTGTCGCCCCTCTTACGAAAAGGACAGAAAAAAAGTGGGGAGATGGTGGGTAGCCAGCTTGGCCAAGTGCTAATTCCTACTTTTCAGTTTAAATAAAGATCGGAGCTGGATAAAAGCCATTAAGGGAGAAATCAGACAGGGCCATGCTATGTAGGACAAGGGCTGACTGCGGGGAGGTGAGTGGGGGGATCAATAGGCAGTCGATACTCTCAACACCAGGCTCCACACAGACACATGGAGGGCTGGAGGAGGGGGGTGGAGGGGGGGGGTGGGGGTGATGGTGGTGGAGGGGAGGGGGATGTAGTGATCGGGTGGTGTGCATGTGGCCGGGATTGTGGACTCCAGCACCCGTGGAAAGGGAAAGGGTGTGAAACGTGCTATTAAAAACGACTTCATCAGCGAGGACGAACACGGCAACATCCGCGCCCAACATTTGAATGGGAACCTCGATTGAGGCTATTGATGAACGCGAGGTGGACTGATCGACTGAATGAATTTTCTCGGGTGTTGTGGGGCTAGCAGCAGACTGATGGGCTGAAATGATAGCTTGTGACCAGCCAAACAAGTGGGAAGATTTTTAGAAAAAAAAAAATACAGTCTCATATGAACTGTCTGCACAGGGCTCCCACCGTCTTCGCCTTTCTTTGACTCTTCCTAGGTCACCCTCCCTCCTTGCTCTCTCTCTCTCTCTCTCTGTCTCTGAAGAATTGATCGACTATGCCTTCTCAATCCATCTCTCCCTCTGTCGCCTAGCAACACCAGTGCTCCATTGAGTGCGGAGGTTGAGATATATGTACACACACACACACACACAACACACACACACACACACACACACACACACACACACACACACACACACACACACCGCCTAGAAATATAGCCTAGAAATACATGCAGTCACATACTTGCACTCAGACACAGACAGACAGACAGACACACACACACACACACACACACACACACACACACTCACACAAAAGCCTAAACACTCTTTTCACACATGGGATAACATGGCAATACTGTGAAATAAAAAGTCCCTTAAGACATGTTGTTGACACACAGAATACACGCGTTGAGAGAGAGAAAGCATTGATAAAACATGTACTCCGAACACACAGGTGATTTAAAGTGATCTAACACCAAATAGCTGCTACTTTTACTCTGATTACAAAATGAGTCCACAGTTGTCGTTAAATCACAGGGAAGAACAGTTAAGTACTTACATTCACTACAAAGAAATGTACCTATCTGAATATTCCATATTAGCACATATGCTGACAAAGGCAATTACAAAGGACTGAAATGACATTTTCAAGGTTAATGGACACATCTGTATATTAATGGTAGCCTACCTAGTGCTAACCTGTACTGCATAGATCACATTTATGTCTCTTTATATTGGGAACTGTTCCGTTTGTCTCAGAAAAGAGCAGTTATCAGTAGTAGCCAATATTATAGGCAACTCAATAAAACATTTTTGGAATCAGACAGCTATGTCTTACACCAAGTACAATTCACCTTATGAAGGTGATGCTATTTGTAAAATTCAAACCACCAGTCCTACATTTCTGCACCGCTGAGACAAAAGCACCAACACCAAACTTGCATGCAACTGAGTAGGCCTGTGATGTGAATATGCAAGTGAATGAATGAGCTAAAATATACAGCAATTTTTGTTTTTTTTCCCATACCCATAGCATATTAACATTACCTGACTGCTGTGTGTATTGATGTTGCAGATTGTGATTACAGTCTTTTAGAAATCAATATGAACATGATCTGTGAACAGAAGCACAATAAGAGCGATTAAATTGCTTAATCCAGGTGAAACTATTGCTTAAGTGTCAGCTTCATAAAAATCCAATGAGATAGCATAATTTTCTCAAGTAGGCCTATGTTATGTGCACTCAATTTAAGCAACCACAAACAATTACACATGGAATTGATATCAACTTTAAGGTTGCACTACCATTTTTCATTAACTCTTTGAAGAAACACCAACATGTGAAGAAAAAAAACGGTTGTTTTTATTTGTATTCGAAGTGTCTGAATAATAATTATATGCTACTTTATATTCGGTAGCGTAATGAGGACCACTTTGTCTTTACTTACTCCCGTACACTGCAGCTTAAACATTCTATCAGATGATGGGTCTTATACCTGCCAATAGCTGTAATGTAAGGCCATTGCAAATAACTCATATCGATATATCAACACAGGTAAGATGCATTTCTGGTCGTTATTAATGCAACCCATGACTCGAGAAAATCTAGAAGGTGAGAGGGAATAAAGCTAATTTTATTGTTTACTTCTTACCGACACCGAATAACACGAAAATAGCGTTAATTCTCTGGTGTATATGCAATAAAAGGTACACATCCAAACGAAATAAATTCATTCAGTGAGCTAAGTGTAGGCCTAGAAATAGATAAACGTGCACACGAACACATTATTTTTCATCAAATTAATCTCTGATAAAATAACAAAAAGTCGATATTCAAACAATATCTTTTAACGTTTAAACCCATGATGAATTACTATGGTGCCCTCTGTTCAATAAACCTTTATGTTTTGGATCAATATATTGATTATCGATAGAATGTAAACAATGTGATATGAGAGAAAAATCCAAAATGCATTTTACAGATGAAAGAAAAAAAACTATTTCCATCATATTGCGGCAACAAAAAATAGGCTACCTTAATTAAAAACAACTAATACATTATTTAAGACTTAAAACGGTGCATTTTGCCATTCTCGACACTCAAATTATATCAAATCACTTTTTTATATCGCGCTAATAGACTACACCCTGTTTGAAAAACTCGACATACATTCAGGGTGGGATAGAAGCATTTAGTTTCTGTATGGCACCATTTCTTCTTAGAATGTGTCCCAATCGATTGGAATGCAGATAGATTGATTTAGTTCCAGCGCCATGATCAAGGCAGCACATTTCCAAAGGCCCTGAAATAATTAGCTATGCACAGCACACAAATTCTTTACAAAATACATGATTTACTTTGGTGATCTTTGTGCAAGTGTTATTTTTTACAAAGCAAGGGAACTATTAAAAGATTTAGCCCAGATATGTGTATGTCGCCTGTATAAATGCGTCTGCCAAATAAAGTAAAGAAAACAAATGTAGGCTACCATCTGCACTAGCCTATTACGTCTGATAAATTATTTTAGCAAACTCAATTTTGGCTTATGATACAGTTCTTAATAGCTAGAAATACATATTCGACCATGTAGATTATTCAAACACCGTGATAATCATTAAGAGTGTGTCTGTGAACAGGCGGCCAAAAACATTCCATCTGAATGACCTAACAAGAGCATGCTAAATGTTGTGGCACTCCCAAAGGTCAACTGCCTTTGGCCCTCGTACTAATAAGCAAACTGGATACTTCAAAAACACCGCATACGACTGTCATCTGGACGACAAGGAAGAGTAGGCCTAGGCCTAGTCAATCCCCTTAACAGATAAAAAAAAAATCTAACATCCACTGCGGCCTGATGGCCAGCCAGAGTCAGTAGGCTATCGCAGAAGTGAGTTAGCCTAGTCTGGGGACCTGATCAAAGTGACATTACGACTTAACTTTTGCCAATACACAGATTCAAGTAAATATACTTTGGAATAGATTAGAGGTGATGAATCCATCACGGGGAGTTGCTGGGGCAGAGCTGCAAATGTCCCTCGCTCTCTTTCTCTCTCTGTTCTTATAGAAGCACAGAATCAAACTAAAACCATTTGTTTGGCAGTGTATCACTCACTATATTATTTTGCCCTGAGTAGCAGCAATCTTGTCACTGTTCATATTCATAATGTAGTCACATCCCCCAGAAATATGAGCAACACTGCTAAATGTGGAGAATTGGTAGGCCTATTCTAAGGCTACGGGACTGTATCTAAATCGCCAAAATTAGGGTAGGCCTACACAAAATTCGGTGAATGTTATATTATATAGCCTACTATTTTCGCTGTATAGGCCTACTAATACATGCATTAGCTGTAGTCTATATGCCCAAAAATAAACTGATAACAATACAAACATATAACAAACAAACAGTGCCATGACAGAGCTTTTGACAACCCCGTGTCAGATGATGAGTGCATCAGTGGGATTTGTTTGTTGTGATTCACCTCTCCCCTTTCATCACACTAAACTTCTGGATAAATCAATGAGTAATAGATAGCTCGTGTGGTGTCCACCAGGGATAGTTTTAATGTGTCAAATGTGTCCTTTGATTTCGATTGAATTTGAGTAGCACTGTGTTCTTTCAACAGTTAGACATTCAACACGTCTTTGCAAAATGTGTTTATTGGCTTATAATTAGGTCTACACCTAGTTTTTCGGTTTTGAATGCTGTTGTGTAAAGCTCTGATACAGTGCATGCAACAAGAGTATACTTACGTCTTACACAAGTATCTGTAACAATAAACAGTAGGGGCGAGTTTTTAATGAGTGTTACGAACAAAGGTTTTATAGCTATAGGCCTTATTGGCATTACTCAATGCTAATGAGTTGAGCCACCAAAAAGCCTGATATTAATGTGATAAATTATTCGCGCTCCGAGGCATCCTTTCATCGACATGTTTAATATTTGATAGAGAGCCCAACGGTAGGTAATTCTATAAAATTAAAGGGTTAACTTTATGAATCAGGGGGAAAAGTGTGATTGCGGAAAATAGATATAGGCTGGATCTCTGAACATTATAGGCCTGGTGCTTGCTTAGCCTACAGGTCCAAAAGTTTTCTTCCAAAATGCGCACGATAATACAAACTTACAAAACTTAAATTATTTTTTGATTGGTGTGACTTGTATGGCTAAAAATATCACTGAAATCAATTCAGAAGTGTGAGGAATAAGTTGATCTCTTTATCAAATACATAAATAATTATAATAAAATAAAATAAAATAAAGATAAGCGAAAAGGACAATATGGCTACGGCTGGGACAGGGATAGGGAGAAAATCTACTCCTTCAAAATATGAACTAGGATAAAAAAAAAAATACAATACATGCAAATGCATGAATAAATAAATAAATCGCTTGTTCACTTTTTCCCACACACTTCAATGTAATGCAACACAAAAGATCCATGTGTCAATTACTCAGTGTCAGACTGACCTATCCATCGACTGGGCTACTGTGCTGGGTCTCTAAAGTAGTATCTATTTTTTTAGTTTTGGCTTGCTGTTGTCAAGTTGTCATATTCTATGTTATAATCATTATCATTATTATGATTAATAATGCACATAATAATAATAATAATAATAATAATAATAATAATAATAATATAAATGTTGTTGTTCTGCACATGAATAAGTGAAATGAATAATGGGAATGTGAACATATGAATATTCTAAAAATAACGACTATTTATAAAGATTTCATGATTCAATTTGTATTTGAGTATTTAAGGCTATTTCAAACCAAACGGTAAGACTATTTGACTCGAGGGGGCTCGAGGCTCTCTAATTCCAGTTAGGCCTAAATGAATACTACCTTGCTTCCTCTCTTACTCCTCGTCTTGGTTAAAACTGGCCATAATTCTGTCTGAAACATGTTTGGAAGACTAGTTAGAATCTTATTTCAATCTTTATACAAACACCAGTTTTTTTCGTTTTCATGCTACAGTTTAGATCCTCGAAGTAGTTTTGATAGGAAGGGATAATACATCAAGCCATCATTAAAAAATGGCTACCCCTGCCCTTAACCACCCTTGTTGCGTTGCGTAGCCTAGATGTGACAGGGTGGTTCATGATTTATCAAAACAATAGGCTACAAGGGCATCAGCCTGCAACGACAGGCTCTCTCGTACCACCATATGAATGGTACGTTTAGCTTTCTAACTTTAGCTATTTTAACTTTCAAAAGCACCAGGTGGCCGAAAATAAGTTTTCTCTGTTACGAAATTGACGTGGCACCAGTCTTACGGCAGTGTAAGTAGGCTATCAACCTTCTGATGTGAAAATATTCATTCCAAAAGATTTCTCTCACCCACGTTTCTGCTGATCTTCCAAGGCCGGGGGTAGGCCTTCGCAACAATGTTGTCCTATGCATGACAGGGAAATAAGGTGTTAGAATAAATCGTTAAACACCAGCATCGTTTTAATATAGAAGTTATAGGCTACCAGATTAGTGGCATTTTCAAACCTGAGGAAATGGGTCTTGGGCTAGCCTACGGTCAGTCCCACGTTGTAGCCAATAATTGGATTTTAATCTCAAATTTAAAGACACGTCAGGCAAATGGCGTCTGCGAGATAGGAAAGAAGACGATGGTGAAATCTTCTCCCCAAAAGTTAGAGCATCTATACAGGTCACTAGCTTTCACATTCCCTCTATGAGCAGAAGCCTGGCGTTGCGCGTGTTTTCCTGTGGCAATATCGACGACTTTGCCCATCAATACCGATCAATTGACACTGATGAATAGCCATTGGTGACCTGAGCTAACGTCAATGGTCAGTATCTTTAACAACTCCAGAATATCAGGGTATGTGCACATTCGTTAAAACTTTACAATTGTGCATGCAGCAAGCATGCCTCTGGCGACGTTCAATGATTTAGATAGTGGCATATTTCACAAATAAATATAACCTAGTCTACAAATGCAGTCTAGGCCTACTTACGTTGAATGATGCATAGGCCTATACGAATATGCAGGCTAGTTTTTGAAGAAAGCATTTCACCAAATGAACACAGCGAAACATTACAGTTTAAATGAGTCCAAATGAGATTTTATGTTGCCACAGCCTAATACAGGCCTACATGTATTTCGAAATGTGCCTTATTCGATTAATAATAATATTAGTGATGTTAGCATGGCAATGTTTGTAGTCTTTTTCGACCACATTGTATGCTTCTAATTGTGGAGTAAGTCAACTCCTTGTAAGTGATAAATGAATTAGGAAAACATTTTGATTGACCCATTATGCCTACCCCACAAAGATCTATGCTTGCGACACAAACTCTCACGACAATCAATGTCGACTTATGTCAAGTCTCTGAAAGGATAGGCCGATGTATTACACAGACCCTGACTAGCCTACATTATCCCTGGAAATCAGAAGAAACTCTTTTTCTTGCCATTCATCTTTTCTTTTTTACATTATGTGTGCTTAGGCCTATTGGTATTTTTGTTTTGATAGGCTATGCCAGGCAATGGTGTATTCAATGGAAATCTGTCCACTAAAACGAAGAACAACAACAAAAAACATTATTATTTAACTATTTAGAAATCCCTCCCTGGCGCCTGTGAAGCACATTTGATATGGAAACGAGTTAAACACCTCCCTTCTTCAGGAATACACTAATAATACACTACACATTATGGGCGGTGGTAGTGTAGTGGTTAAGGAGCTGGGCTAGCGTGCAGTAGCCTGCCTGAAAGTTGTCTGTTCAATTCCCGGACCGTTGTGCCCTTGAGCAAGGCACTTAACCCCAAGTTGCTCCGGGTACAATGTAATTCCTTGTAATATAGCTGACATATGTAAGTCACTTTGGTCAATAAGTGTCTGCTAAAAGTAATGTAATGTGCACTATGATAGGTACAGTAGCCTACTCTCTCCTATGTATAGGCTACTGATTTGTCTGTACAGTTTTTTCTCAATAAAATATTACAAACATATTTTCTGGGGCGCTTTTCAAGTCACACAGGTAGGGTATGTGCACTCCTTTGAAAAAAAAGAGAAATGTGACGTCAAGAATTGTCACCCCAAATAGAGCACCGAAAACACAGCGCGCGTTCACATATGCTACCACATCTTGTCGGACTGGTGCGCGCGCGCGCAAACACACACACTGGCTGCCCAGACCTGCCTTGAATAGTGGAGGGGCTTTACGACGAGCGAAGCACACACAGACAGCGCGTGTGCATTGTCGAGAATCACGCCTGGGTCTAGGACCACTGGAAAACGTTCTACGCTACGCTGCCCACGAACTCTATTAGTTCGGACTCTATTCGTATCAATGGCTTGGTTTTGAAATCGTTTACAAATATTGGTCTGAAGAAGAGGAGACGGAGGGCTGAGATAACGTGCGCGCGAAAGAGAGAGGACGAAAGAGGGGAGAGAGAGAGAGAGAGAGTAAGAGCGTGAGAGGCAGGGGGTGAAAGGAGACTATCACGATGATGGAACTTACAATGGAGAACATTGGGAACCTCCACGGCGTTTCTCATAGCCATCAAACGGAGGACCTGATGAACTCTCATCACGGACGACAGTCCTCACACAGAAACCTGGTGTCGCACGGGCGCTCGGCGATGGTTTCCAGCATGGCTTCAATTTTGGAAGGGGCTGGAGACTATCGCACGGACCACGCATTGTCCGGTCCTTTACACCCGGCAATGACCATGTCCTGCGATTCCGGAATGAGTTTAAGCAGCACCTATACTACACTAACGCCGCTGCAACACCTGCCTCCCATTTCCACGGTCTCCGAGAAATTTCACCATCATCCCCACCCTCATACCCATCACCATCCGGCTCATCAGCGTCTCACTGCCGGGAACGTTAGCGGCAGCTTTACCCTTATGCGCGATGACCGGAGCCTAGCGTCTATGAGCAATCTTTACAGTCACTACCCCAAAGATATGTCTGGTATGGGACAGTCGTTATCCCCTCTGTCCAACGGGCTTGGGTCTTTGCACAACTCTCAGCAGTCTCTCTCGGCCTACGGTCCTGGGACCCATCTTTCGAACGACAAGATGCTGTCCACGGGAGGCTTCGAGAGCCACGCGGCCATGCTGTCTAGGAGCGAGGATCACCTAGCTCGGGGTTTAGGGAGCCATGGTGCTGGTATCATGACCTCTCTCAATGGAATTCACCATCACAGTCACCCACACTCTCAGGCCAACGGGTCTATGTTGAACGAACGGGACAGACAGTCTGTGGGGGGTGGTCAGGGAGGAGGACCAGGGCAGGTGGAGGAGATAAACACCAAAGAGGTGGCACAGCGCATAACCGCGGAGCTCAAAAGGTACAGCATTCCGCAGGCCATCTTCGCCCAGAGAATCTTGTGTCGGTCGCAGGGAACGCTTTCTGATCTGCTCCGGAATCCCAAACCATGGAGTAAACTCAAGTCTGGACGAGAAACCTTTCGGAGGATGTGGAAATGGTTGCAAGAACCCGAATTCCAGAGAATGTCCGCTCTCAGATTAGCAGGTAAGAAGAAAACTGCTCGGGGTTGTTGTAAATACACAAAAGTTAATAGACGCAAAGAAGTTAGCATGCATATCTACCCCCCCCACACACACACACACACACTCTCTCTCCCTCTGTGTGTGTGTGTGCGCGCGCGCGCGCGCGTGTGAGATCATCAATACCGATAGTAGCATAATAAGAGTACACATTGTTGTTGACATAGCTTGTTTTGAGAGACTTTATATTTCTAAGAACTTCGAATAACTACAGCACTGTTGTGTTGATGAATGCGTAATGCTTTTCCGAATTTACTTGTGAAGTCCTAAAGTTCTTTATATTGAAGTCCTAAGATAAATGTTCCATTATGCCACTGCACAATTGTACAACAAATTAATATTCAGATACTTTATGGCATAATCTTAGCAGGTCTATAATAATCACTGACATGATGCAGGAAAGGGACATAGCTATGCTCATTTTTGAATGGACAAAAGTGTGATGTTTTTCATTATTCTTTTTAATTGTGGGACATAGTTTCTGAAGGACATAGGCCTACTCATGCACTGATTTGAATTGATTGTTCACAAAAACACTATCAAATCTACTTGCACATGAAATATTCTACACAAGTTCTGAGAGCTTTGTTCTCTCTCTCTCTCTCTCTCTCTCTCTCTCTCTCTGTGTGTGTGTGTGTGTGGGGGGGGTGGGGGGGGGGGGGGGCTGCTATTATATGCAGCCTACTACATAGGCATTCCCACATATTTCCCCAAAACAGGGGCCTATAGCAAGCACATCTCCATCATCAGAATAGGCCGATGACCCCCTCAATATAGATCCGTTTGTAGATCAGATCTTAAATACATCTCTACTGACACACAAGGCGCTACCAAACGTCAGTCCTAGCTTGTGTTTGCAGTACATCAGTGGAGAGTTCAATTAACAGGGCATACTGGCATATTTTAGTTCCAGTCAATGCCCTATTGAAAAGCACTTAATGGAATGTAAATTGTTCCTTTGCACATTTACAGGGGTTCTGGTAAATAAAGATTTAAACACTCCACAATTGTCTCTTTAAGTGCCATTGCTGTTAAACCTAATTGGGCCTGAGGATTTTATATCTTCCTCTCCATAATAAAACCAGGAATCCTTTAGGTTGAAACAAGGCATTCTACAAGGTAGAGTTTAAAAGCATGCCTTTCTTTGCCTTTTTTGACATGATGGCTGGTTTTAAAATGGATGCTGGTATTTGCAGAATGCAATATTCAATTGCATATTTCAAACAAGTCTTTTAGGAAATAGAATTGATTTAGCCATAAACTGAGTAAGAATAATCGTGAGTGGTGATTTTTTTATTGAGTGGGAGTTCATTATTATTATTATTATTATTATTATTATTATTGCTGATCGCTGTGTTTGTTATCGTTGTTACTGCTTTACTGCTATTGTTATTTAACATAGGCTATAGCCTATCTGCGGTGCTGTGGTCGACCTTCTGCAGTTGGCCATTACAACACCACCATGTGCTGTCAGGTGCTACTATGTGAAATCTGGGCTAAATTACTAATGGCTGAAATATGCAAATGCAGGGAACAACATTTTACTTATTGCATTTAAATTTCCTATTATTCCCTGTGGGAGCACAGGTCTGGGTCGGGTGATTGGGGGAGAGAGGATTCAGAGAGAAAGAGAAAGAGGCTGGCGATACTCAGTCGGCCTCATCAATCAATAAATTCAAATTACTATTCCAAATTCATCACAGTCACACAAATCAATATGGTCGCTTTGCTTGGCTAATGCGAAAACGTTGTTAGTTGTATGCGAACGCTATTGTTCCCTCGTATTAAAGGCGGTAAAATCAGACCATATTGAGGACGTTGACTTTTCGGAGGCTGTCGCTGTCCATGATCTATCCATAAGTACTAAAGTCAAAATGACACCATAGATATTGAACTCTAACAGGACTTTTGAGGATTTGTGTGGAAACCCTACTTTTGGTTATTAACTTACGACGGACCTTTGATATTGTTAGTTGAGTTGTTGTGCCAGGCAGGCCCACCTTTTTGAGAAAATTCAGATATAGCCTACAGCGGCCCATTGCTCATGCTTCTTTTATTTCCCTTAAATTGAATAGGGATAAAATGGGCCTACAATCCCCTTTACCAAAGCGGCTTTGCATTTAAGAATTACTGGTTATCAAATAGCAAGAAAATGTCATTTTAGTTAGCAATAGGTGCTTGTCATGGACATGTGGAAGTCCACCTAGAAAGAAGGTGTGAGCGGAGGCAGTTAAAGATTGCGTTAACGATGAGAAACAATTCGTCTCTGCATGTGAGCTGAATTCTGCACTCCATCTCAATGTATTTGGTCGGGTCAATAAAGCAGTGATCGATAAAGATAGCCAGTGCATCTATCAATTATTCCGGCTCAGCACTCTCTCCCATTGGAGTCCCTCAGAGGGCTTTGGGGGTGGGGGTCTAGGGAACCGAGCAAGACTATAATGGCCAAAACCTCCCCTGTACACCTTTTTTCATCTCCATTGTAATTGATGTTACAGTTGATATGCAGACTGGGCATCGTTTGTGCTGTGCCTCTGACATGACCACTGAAGACTCGTAGATGAAGAATCGTAGATATCCTGGCAAACATACCCACCCACGCAATATCCTAGAGGTTTAGATTCGACTTTACAGGCAGCCATGTTGTATCTAAGATTAATAAGAAACCCATACATGCGTTGTAATTGGCATGCTACAGAGAAATCAGTAGATCACATGAAGCGCTCATGGGAAATCAGACAGTAACTGAAAGATCAAATCCTTTTATAATTTCATATAGCAAGCACCCATTCGCAACCTAGCTGGTAAGCGATACTGTGTCTGTTGGAGATGCCAATTCTGGTTTACTATGTACATGCAGCTGGAATTATGGCTAAAGTTTCAACATATCTTACAGTAGGCTAACAGAAATGGTACATATTGCCTCTTGGGTTTGCACAAACCTAAACCTGATATTATAGCCGTGCATCATTGTACCCTCTTCTGCTGACGCACTCCACCCTTGCAATATTTAAAAAATAAATCACATAGGCCTAAATAACCACGAAAATTGAATGGTGGCTCATCAACATTTTGTGTTATGCAGAGCGATACAGTTTGTACTTAGATACAACTTATGTGTAGTGTATTCCGCGGGTAATGAAACACACGCTTACTGGATGGTGGAGGGTGGAGGCAGACGGGGAATGTGATCGATATCCACTTTAATAATTGATACTCGAACGTAGGCTATACGGACAGTGTTTGAACCATGCGGTTGCAGAGCCACTGTTCGGTAACCAAAGTAAAACTCGTGGTAAACGCAGAGATAATGTCTCCAGGAGAACTACTGCCACAGACCGCATCGCCTAACCTCAGATTAAAACACATCTAGAACAAGTGGCCTAGTTCCATAGGGCTACATACAGCATGCAACCACAACAGATGAAGCAAAAGAGTGGCATATACAGACGCGGTTTCTGTTCGGTAACCTCAGACAATGGATAGGCTTACGTTTAGGTGCATGGGTGCCGTAGCTTATATGTGACCAGGTTATAAAATAGGTCTACGTCTCCATCAAATGTAGGCTGGCTCGAATCCGTATCGATTTCCGCCCCCACCCACCCCCTTCTCACCCCTCCCCGATCGCTTGAGCTGAACCAAACAATCCAACGCTCCTGCCTGCCCCTCCCCCTCCAATTCACTGGAACACATTTTTATCCATGAGCTGCCTACCTTCATAAAACATGCCTACTACCAGAGAATGCTTAATACATAGAAGCCTCAAACTTGTACCCCGGAGAAGAAGTAATCAAATGTCATGCGCACCACTCGGTCTCCAGAGTCAGAAGTGGTCAAGTACACGACAACTTGGACATTCACCATTTCACTTATTAAACGAAATTGCACTGGAGCCAATGTCAACTGTGCAACGTTAAATGTCATGGCACAATGGCTAATCTTCGTGGAACACTGCCTCCTTAGAATAGAGGGCTGTGTAGGCTTCTCCGTTTACTCTGTCCCACCTTGCGAAATGGGACAGTAATCACCAACACATTCTACACACCGTTGCTGGCTCAGTGCTGCATAAAATACTGTCTGTTCTATTTCCAATGATCAATTCTTATGCTCCCTTCCCTCCCTAGCCAAACTGGATCGATAAAAGAGAATGACCTTTAAATCAAATTGCTAAGAGACCCAACTGCTCACGAGGTATGCGTCAAGGGGTTAAATTACATTACGTCACCAATTTAAACACTCCTTTTCATCACGAGGAAGTACCACGATGCATCGTCCTCAGACTGAACGTAAACACATTAGTAATAATCCGCCTTATGTTTTTTTTTACAGCAATACAAGTGCTGTCTGCATCTCAACGGCGTAGAAGCAACCAAAGTAGGCCAAATGCGTCTGCATGAAACCCAAAAGCAGTCAGGCAGCCATTCAGTCTACCGAGAACGCAAGAAGGTGGATAGGGACACACTATCGCCTGTCATTCACCCTCCAGCCTTCAGATTGATTGATAGATAACCACATCGGCACCTACAGTGTTACACGATCAGCCAACTGGAAAATCACAGTGTAGAACCAACAACCAAAATGTAGTGTGCGCTGCAAGTATGTCACATGTAAATGTGACGTGTAAATGCAAGTAAAGCTGGTCTAAATAAAACAAAAAATCCTGATGGTAATTGTTGTAGGCTATGTGATTCCTTTTGTATATTATAACAATGGAAAAAAGAACAGCTTCTTATTGCGTTTTCCCACCAGAGGATGGCGCTCCAACATAGCACCATCGCTTCCTTCTAAGCACTGCTGAAAGTTTATACATCAACTAGTATCATCAACCTATTTCAGGTTTTTAAATCTCTTGGCTCAAATAATTGCAGACCACTTGCCTTACTTGACTTAACAGGGTTCAATAGACAAACAAGAGGAAATTATCTTAAGTTATACGCTAATTGACTCTTGTGCATGTCTTTAAGCGTTTCTTTTGTCATGACTTTACCCTTTAAATAATCAATAATTATTGATAAAACGTGCTCCTCTACGATATTTACCGAGACTTGAATCTTTGCTTATTCCCGGGTCGTTTAATTTATGTGAAAATCCACTTGGTGCTCTCTACTTGTGAAATATCAGAACGATTGTTAATATAGCTTATTCCTAGGGCCTACAGTGCTAGAAATTCAGCTTTTTAAAAGACATGAATAGGCCTACTATAACGAATGTCGGTAATATTATTAAGAATTAAGATCGTTTGTACATTTTAGAAAGAGAAAGATACATTCGGGTAATATAGTAATCGACATTACGTTGCAGTAGTTGATAAGAGGATATTATCATTTGGAAAATGATCCACTGAAACATTTAGGCCTGCCACTGTTTTTCGCCTTGGCCACTCGTGGCGCGTAAACGTAAGAGTTCGCTGTTCATGGTGGTAGTGCTGAAATCAGGCTTGGCCTACACCGGGCGTCATGTTCATGGCTGTAAGTGTAAGCGCTGAAGATATGCGTATCAAATCACAGCAAGATGCACTTCGCAAATTCTCGCGGAGACTAGAAAAATATGTATATATCCACAAGTGTGTGTGTGTGTGTGTGTGTGTGTGTGTGTGTGTGTGTGTGTGTGTGTGTGCGTGTGTTTGTGTGTGTGTGCGCGCGCGCGTGTGCGTGCGTCCACGAACTTAAGTTGTAACAAGAGGAAAAACACACAGCACAAGCCAAAGCGTAATTTTGTGCAAAATAATATTCAGGTACTTTCAATTTGAGAAATTAAGTCGCCCATTTTATGTTATATTATTGATTATTTAATCAGCGTCTAATGTTCATATGCATGAATCAATACACTGCATTAATTGCTTTTTGGAAGGGTTTCTGCACAGTCATCGACCAACAAACATAATCAGTTCATGCCTGTGTTGGTGGTTCAGAATGGAGGGAGTAAGTATATTGTTGTCACAGAAAATGGAAAGTTTTATGAATGTAAAATAAGTAGATTTAACAAGATACCATGTAGGCCTACCCTACACAGCCTATATTACTGAGTTTTTCCAGATAGCTGTCTTTGTATCGATGTAGGCTAGTTTAGCTTAATATTTTCCAACAGTAATCTTGAAAAGGTATGCTTATGAAGATGTAAAATGAATGTTAGGTTAAGGAAAGTAAATTGTACTGAAATGAGTTTTTAACACGTTAGAAGTGGATTCAATTTGTATTAAAGCTTAATGGAATTAGCTATGAAAAACAGCCTGAAAACAGAATTTAAAAAGCTAAATATCCTAGTATATTTTTTATATTCTATTGTCACTCTTTGTATGTGATCCTGTGTCCTATGCTTATTTAGGCCTACTTGGTGTTTTACTTTAGGCTATTTAGCATATTCTCTTCCCATTTACAACAACACAAGCGGTCCAAATTGCTGAAAGACAGATAAAATAAATATAAATGTTTATTAAAGAGGTTATTTATAAGGAGAAGTAATCTATGGGGCTGATTGACTGTCCTAGGACAGTTCAGTGACATTTCCATATGTGACCATCTTTGATATTAACCAGTGAATACTTTTGATGGAAGAATAAACAGTACCAGGCCCTAATGCCTACGCAGCCCACCCCGCGTAGTCTACCTGTAGCTACTATGCAAACCGAGATAACAAAATGTCACAAATTTTAGTGTTAGTATTTTGTAGGCCTATATTCCAAAGTATTCCAGGCTATAGCAGGATGAGAGAGAGAGAGAGAGAGATGACTTGAATTAATATCCCTTTAATTTTGTATGGCCATGATGGCGTTCCATTATTTAGCTGAAGAGGAGTTTTAGGTGTTGTCTTTTGTCTATCTCCATCTTGTTTTTTTGCTGACAACTTCAGAATTAACTGTTCCGAAATCGACCTTTGAGACGATTAGCAGAACCTGTTATGTTGATAAAAAATGCTCGCTGTCCCATAAATCACACGACGGAAAAAAGATCAAATCAATATGTTAAAACATGAACAATGCACTAAACTGAGTGATGGCAGTGGTGGTAGGCCTACTGGCCTTAAAACAGAGATGATTGACCAGTGCTCTTCAGTTCAGCTCACTCTTTTTATTATCTGTTAATATTAACTCTCATAATATTAACTCTCAACTCATAAAACAAATGTGTTGAAAACAACTTGCGTTGTTTTTAAACACATCTCTGTGTCCAGATAGGGACAACACAATTTGTGTTGTTTCATTTTTTATTTGTTACACAATATGTGAAGAAAATAACACAACTTGCTTTGTTTTTATAACACATCTCTGTGTGCAGATAGGAACAACACATTCATTTGAAGTGTCTAGGCCCTATAGTTTGAAGTGTAGAATGTATAGTTGTTTTACGTTGTAAATGATGCCTTTATCAGAAATTAATCGAAATCGTGCAATTCCCAATGCTTCTTGTCACTATGATTTTTGTGTTCATGACTTCCTCCTTGTGCCACAGACAGTAAAGCTCGTCGCGAGTGCTGTGCCTCTCGTGCACTCAGAACTGGCCAAACCTATAGGGAATTTTGGGATTTTGATCCGACTTATAGGCCTATGTCGCATCTATCAGAAATGTTGCAATTAAATATGTTTCCCAAATCGTGCAGCCCTATTAGAGTGAAATTACTTCTGGATACTTTAAAGAACAGTAACAGTAACAGTACTTTGAAGTAACAGATCAATCTTGCATCCACGCAATACAGATAGAAAAAGGGAGTCAATCTTAAAACAAAACAATAGGTAGTCCTAGGCTATATGATTTGTATTTGCAAAATAAACAAATAAATACAAATCAAACAATTAGGCTAAATGAAAACAAAGACTTGTTGCACATCGCTAATTAATAACGATTATTCGTTTATCTTTATTTGATTTGTTTATCATTTGATAATCACTGATTCTCAAATGATAAACATGAATTATATGATTAATTCTATCTACCATTCTGCACATCCCAGAGGGATGAACCGTGCCAGTAGCTAGTGCATTTATTTGTTTTTCCTTTGCCACGATAAACTGATCCAGTGCTGAGAGGTAAATAGAAGGGGTTGACTGAACGTTTCTCGCTTGCAGCAGGCCGGCCTCAGCGGTGGAGTCATACCGTCCGCACCCAATTTCAGATCACCCCCTCCCTCTCTCCCATCCAGCAGCAGCGCATCGATCCCCGGCAGACTGGTTGGCTGCTCGGTGCGGTTGGCTATCGATCCCCTCCCAACCCCCTCACTTCCCCAGCTGAAAATCACACACACACACACACACACACGTCCAGCACGGCATGCCAAGGCAACTTTCACACGCTTTATTTATTTATTTATTTATTTATTTCTCTAATTATTTATTTACCACAAATTAGTATTTCATCATCTGAATCTGATTATTTTATCGGTGAAAGTTCCATTACGAAGTCATTGTGGTTGACACATAAAAAGCGATTAAAAATGTGGAAGAAAAAGAAAGCTTCAGAAAAACTATATAGCCTATGTCATCAAAAAATAATACAATTAGATAAATAGAATATATAGGCCTGTAATCCATAATCAGTAGGCCTATTTAAAAAAAAAATAAGGTTAATTTTGACCATGTGACATGCTAAAATTCTAGCTTCAAACCAGGGGCACAAACAGATAGCCTACAAAAGAGGCATTATCAAAACTCTTGGGCCATGGCAGACTTTTTCGGAGTGTTTTCAGTTAAGCTGGCAGACACTTGTAGGAAATGGGCAGTATATTAGCACCAATTGTCCCCTATTACATTAATCAGCATTGAACTGGGGAGTAGTTAGAGACGGTTGAACCTTTGCGCGCAACCGGTTGCGCTTTACATTGCATTCAACAGCCAGGGAATGAAGACAAAAGAAAACACTCAATATATTTATCATTTATTTTTGCCCTGGACTCAACCACTGGGTGTTTTAAATAGGGAAGTTTTGCTTTTAGACTGAATTCGTTTTATGTGTAAAAAGAGATTGTTAGGCCTAGCCTACCCTCTGCTGACAAAGTCTATGCTTAAGTAGGGCCTATGCCAACATAAGAAATTGGCTTAGCTTGGACAGCAATACGGTTTATGCGTACTGACATTTGTTTTAGCCTACATTTACCACGTAACTGTAAAACCTCACTAGATCCGCTACACTCAGTAGCGGAGATTTGGGGGGGGGGGGCTGCGGCGCGAACAACCCGGGGCCTCGCCGCTAGGGGGGGCCCCCCACTGGTAGGATTTTTTTTTTGTTTTTTTTTGTTTTTTTTTTAAATACAGTTTATTGACCACATATCCATTCGGAATTGTTTACTACTTAAATGTTCAATAAAAATATATGTAGGCTGGGTTAGGCATAGTTTTTGTCTGTTTAACACAGCCAGAGAGCTGGCTATACTGTGTGAGGGAACTACGGATTTTGATAGGGGAAGAGTTCGTAAGAAAAAGCGTTTGTGTTCAGATGAACACGCAGATGAGATTTTAGAAGACAGCAGGGACAGATTCAGAGTCGATGTGTTTTACTACATACTTGACGTCTTTGTTTCTCAGTTTGAACATCGATTTGCAGATTTCAAGAGAATGGCTGGAAAATTTGCTGCTCTGAACCCGAAACATTTTACTCTACCTGATGCGCCTGAAAAAGTTAGAGCGCTTGCGGACTTTTATTCACAGGATCTATCCAATGCCGACGAAGTGGTTAATGAATTTGTTACATTTTGTGCAATGTACAGTGAGCTGTGCATGCATTTAAACACCCACAGAATCCTCCCATTTCTCATCGCAAACGACATGGATCGGGCTTTTCCTAATCTTGCCATTCTTTATCGTATTTACTTGACGATTCCAATTAGCAGTGCGAAGGCAGAGAGAAGTTTTAGCCGACTGAAACTCATTAAAAGCTTCTTGCGCTCCACCATGGGTGAGTCGCGGCTGTCAGACTTAGCGCTCCTCTGTATCGAGAGAGACATTGAGGTCAATAAGGATAAAGTTATTGACAGATTTGCAAACATGAAGGAGAGAATGCTGAAACTCAAAATAGATTAAATGTTTTTTGCAGTGTGCATGTCCTTTTAGGCCTGTAAAGCTACGTGTCTGTTTTTTCCTTTGTTGAGAAATTCTTAAAAGTGGGCCAACTTTTAACGTTCTTGAGTTCACAGTCGCTCATTTTCTGTTAGGCAAGGGCTATGGGATATTGTTTTCATTTACGTTTCTTTTCTTTAAAAAGGATGGGATAGTTGTTGTCCCTTTAACATGCTAAATGAGTTGAAGTTGTTGAGCAAAGTTGTTGTTTGTTTGACCGGAATAGGGAGCTATGATCAAAGGCTTTATTTTTTATTTTTCCTGGAATAAACATATATTAAATATTTTGGTTGGTTGGCTACTGCATATTACATGTGTGAATGGAAAGGTTGGTGAAATTACGCTAGTGCAAGCCAACGCGACAGTGCGGGTTACTGCAACAATCAGTGAGGGGGGGCAAACATCTCCCGCCCCCCCTCACACAATACCCGAGCTCCGCCCCTGGCTACACTGAATCGAAATTTATAACCTATTGTCATGTGACACGTCATGTGACAATATTCGCATAATTTCTATTTTAAAAAAAAGATGTTGGCCTAGCCTATTGATATACTACCAAGAAAAATGTAGGCCTAACAAATGGCCAAATCACTGTGTTATCGTTTAATTTCAAATCATATTTATCAATGTTGCACAGCCTTGATACTGTAGGCTATAACTTATAGGCCTACTTCCAAATACCACCAGGCATCCCCAGTTCTTAACATACCAGTAAATCAATTACCTAAATAAGTTATGCGTCTATTTTTTATATTCTGATTCACAATTAATTTAAGGTCTGAATTTAGAAAACAATAAACAAGAGACATTTAACAGCCTCAGTGTGAAGGGTACAATATACAGTAGGCCTAACTGATTGACCACCCCAGTCCAGTGGCTGTGGCCAGACATTTACTGATAACATTTTACCTAACCGACAGCCTACAAACTGAACCAAAGTTGTGTAACTTTGTCAAATATTATTGCACTACCTATACATCTTTTTTTTTTTATTTAAGCCCCACCTCCAAACGCCACATGATTTCACAATTTCACAATATTACAATAAGCCAACTAGGCGATGTTTGCTTAAAGAATTTTCACAAAGACATTGCATTTCATAAAGACATTGCCATCTTTTCTCTCTGTGGCTTGTTTTTGGCCTGGACAAAACATTGCGTCCAAGTGTTAGGCTACCAGCGATGATGGTAGGGTAGGGTAGCTGTAGCCTAATCGGCTAGCTACTGAATAACTTTGATTTGACTTCACCGCTGGACTAATCTCTTCTTCTGAACTTGAGTCCATTTGTGGTCACCCGTTTCCTAGGTGCCGGACATAAAGGCATTGGCTAAGCTTTCCTTGGATCCTGCCTGGCCTACTGTTTATGAGTGCTTCTATGTCGCGCGACTCTTTGGGCACTGCAGCTGTAAAATCTGCAATGGTCGATTTTCTTTTCTCCACGGCGCGTTTGGTTCAGTAATCAGGGCCCCCTTCCTCACCGATCGATCGTTATTGATCACAAAAACCCTTCGCCTGTAACCTCGGCAATAGGCAATAACGCCCAAACGGGGTGAGAGACACCTGCTGATTGGACCTTGAAATAACAACAGGGGTAGCAGTAGGCTACAAGGCAGTATCCTGAAAGCTCTTAAAATGTATCTCTCATTCGTCCTGAATGTTATGGGTGGTCTTGGGGAAAATGTTGACTTTTAAAAAAGTTTTTTTTATTTTATCTTCAGCGCATTTCTGGTTTGTTTGTGAGCCGAGTGTGTGCTGTGCACTACAGCAGTGTGTTGATGAGAAACGCTGGCATGATGGATATGCCGGCAGGTTAGATGACCATAGTAAGCAGATTTGACTGCTGCAGGTGATCAATGGGGCTCTGAGTCACTGTAATCAGAAACAGAGCACAGCTTCTCTTCAGCAACACTTGCTCTCTCTGTGCACACGCTTGAGTGTGTGAGTGAGTGTGGTTAGCAGAGATGCAGAAATGGAAAAAAAGTGAAAAGATTTTGAGGATGGAGAAAATATATATCATTTGACTGTGTGTGTGTGTGTGTGTGTGAGAGAGAGAGAGAAAGAGAGATGTTTTACATTTTGTAAACAATAGGAGAGGTAGCAGAAACAAAAAAGAAGAAAGGAACATGTAAATGGTAAAATATCAGAATTCAGACTTCTAATAATTTAGTTTAATTTAGTGAATAAATGTTACTATGGGAAATTGTCAGGGATGCACCTAAAGTCAGTAAATTACAAGCACCATGAAATACACATACAATCAACAAACGTCAAAATCAATTTATTTCAGCATGATTTTCAAGAATCAACATCACTATGCTTTTCACATCCACAGTTAAGTCAAGGTTAACACAATTCATTGCAATGTTGTGTGAATATTCCACAATGCCTGCTTCACCATCTTATCTTGAGAAATACTGTGAGTCGTAAGCTTGTTTTTTTTTTATAAAGGCAGTTAAAAATACTGGCTCTTAGCTCAATGGATAGACCTCCAGTGGCCTCTGTTTGAAGTCGCAGACTGCAGACCTGCTGGAGGGGATTCAGGCCTCCGTCCCGATAGACAGCCCCCGCCTTATGCCAAATCCTAAAGCAGTCCGGGTCAATATATCTCTCACTTTCCCTTTCTAGCTTTCTCTCTTTCTCTCTAACTCACTTTCTCTCTCTCTCTCGCTTACACACACACACACAGACACACACAGACACACAGACACACACACACACACACACACACACACACACACACACACACACACACACACACTAACACACACACACACACACACACACACACACGCATGCAATACATTCAGGTACACACACACACACACACATACACACATACACATGCATGTACACACATCCTTACACACACGCACACACTAAAGCATGGTCTCTCTTTCACACACACACACACACACACACACACACACACACACACACACACACACACACAAAAGCTCCCTTTTGGGCAACAGTCACTCAGTTTCCCAGTGCGAGCCCAAACCGCATTAATATTGAATCAAACAGCAGTGTCTCCAACCAGGCTGGAGTGCTCACCGCAGGCTAGCCTCTCGCCTCTCGCCTCTGCCGAGATGGGAGTGTGTTCTCCCCAGGGACCAGGGATGGATTAGACCTAAATCACATTTAATTCAAGGCCGTACAAGGGAGCCAAAGTTGTTGCGAGGTTGGTGTGCGGGCTAATTTTATGTGCAACTAGATGGCACTCTACCGTCTTTATTACAGGCAACAAATCACTGGGTTCTTTTTTTTTTGTCGGCCATTTTATTTTTATTCTGGGCCCTCTGTGTCTCGCACTTCAGTTTTATATTATGGATGTGAAATAAAATGTCTCCTTCCTGTGTCCTGGTCCCCCCACCCCCACCCCCCACCCCCCTGTTCACAGCTTGCAAGCGAAAGGAACAGGAGCAGCAGAAAGACCGCAACATGGCCCCCAAGAAGCAGCGACTGGTCTTCACGGATCTGCAGCGGCGCACGCTCATTGCCATCTTCAAGGAGAACAAGCGGCCATCCAAGGAGATGCAGATCACCATCGCCCAGCAGCTGGGCCTGGAGGTCAGCACGGTCAGCAACTTCTTCATGAACGCCCGACGCCGCTGCATGGACCGCTGGCATGACGAGCACCTTGGCGGCAGCCCTGGGCAGCCGGGCACCTCTGCCACCACCTTCTCCAAGGCCTGAGAGGGAGGGGGGGTGCGCGCTGTTGGAGCCAGGCGCCAGGCCTGGTGCTGCCATCGCCATTGCCACTCACTCGAGGTCGCCCATGAGGAGCTGTTAGCAACGTGCTAAACGATTCTCTCCTTCAGTCCTGCTCTTTTACTTCCTCCATTTTGTTTTTCTGTCTCTGTCGGTTGGACTGTTATTATGCGGAATAGAACATAGGTAAATAAGTGTTCAGGACCACACATGGACAGACATTATTTGGTAATTTTGATTCGTTGTTTTGTTTTGTTTTGTTTTTGGTTCGAAGTCCAGCATCATGTTGAAAATCCTACCGACGTGCTGAGATGTCAAGCCTCAAATAGCCTCTTCACTCTGACTTGTTGCTAAAATGAATTCCTTTAAGCATTCCCCTACTGCGTTTGCTCAGCCTCACTGGAATCATGTGTATGTGAGGGCTCCTCAGCAAAAGAGCAGCAATAAGCACCACAGCACACAACCTTCTCTTGTCCCAGGCCACTGTACATGGCACTCAAAAAGAAAGAAAGGAAGAAAACAAACCAAAACAAAACAACAATACAGTTCCCGCAGGAAGCAGTTTTGCCATCCTTGTCACCTCACCACACCCCACCACACCACATCCCACCCATTACCAGAGGTAGCCTATTCTCTGAAGCCCAAGCCATTTCATGGAGGCTCTTTCAGATCATGCACCAGGCTAAAGAATTGAAAATGTAATCGATGCAGACAGAAAGCAAGGGGCCTTGACCCTTCCTGAAGGTGAAACGGAACGCGCCTCACAATGAAGATACTCAGGTCTGCCCCAGTTCAGGTCTATATTTTTGCACAGATGTTGGATAACCTGCTGGGAAGGCGGTCTGTCCTTGCTTGTAAAAGTGAAGCGACTCTGTTCCTCACCATTAGGAAGGTTCCTGAAATAAAAAATACGTCTGTTTCTGCTTGGTGAATAACAATGAGGAGAGGAAGAAAAGAGTGATACTGTCGTTGCTTAATAGCCTCTGAGGAGAGAGAGAATAAAGAGCACACGGAAATCCAGAACATTACACAATCCTCAACCTGCACAGAGTGGTAGTGCCACCTGGTGACCAAAAGAGGAATGGAAATTTAGCAACGCCAAAGAGACGGTTAATCATTTCCCAGACAATAGGACGAGCCACGTCGGCAAATGTGGTGTAAGGTTAAATCTGAGAAAAAAAGGACTGATGGATAGTCTCTGTGACCTTGTCAATCTTATTTGTGTTCACAAGGCGTAAAGATTAGGGAAGCTCCACAGATGGACTGTAAGACACAAAAATAGTCATGGTAAATTTATTACAATTTATATCCTTCTCCTCTATAGCCTACTTTGGGGCGTGTTATACATGATTTTAAATTCATACTGACATCAACTTTAATATGGAAGGGAAGCTGTAGGTATTTGCACAGCACAAATAGCATCAAACATTGTAATCTATCTGTTAACAACCTTCAAATTATGATTGTCTGACATCATTTTCATTGTATAAATATCCCATTATTATTACTTTATTTATTTTTAAGGAGGACATGTGGTTGACCACATAGCAGTCCAAAAATATTTCAGAAACTAGTGCCAATGATAACTGCCTTAATGCTAATCAGTGATGGTACTGCGTTCACACGACTTCAGCAAGCCCTACCCCTCTTAATGGGCAATGTGTGCCATAGCAACCAACAATCATCTTTAAATGGATTAGAATCTAGCTACTTTTTTCTACGCATCAGAATGTCTGAAAGAAATTAGACAAGGAATCTCAATGGACAGCTGCTACACAGACCACAAGACAAAGGACACCCTTTCAGAAACACAACAAACACAGCGATCGTTCTGTCTTTGGTTCTCTACCTCCTCTCTCATCTCTTTCTTCCTACTCTCTCTCTGTCTCTCTCTCACACTATAATAATGATGCGGGTAATTAGTACCATAGACACAAAGTTTCTATTTCTTGTTACTGTTGTGATCTGTCGTGCATATGTAAGGCACCTTGTTCATAAATTGCAAAAGGAAAGACGGATGGACTTTTTTTAAAAAAGGAAATTGACTGGAATGGAAAAAAACAAGTAACAGTGAGACTGAGAAAACTGGAGACCACTGGAAACTTCACATCCCTTCAAGCACCCACAGGTGATGAGGGAGATGGCTTAAACCAGGACCCGGGAGAGGGGCCTAAGGACTACTCGTTCTCTCTCCTCTGTTGCCATGGCGATAGGGCCGAGATGCTCCGGAGACCCCTTCGCCCCTTTGGAGCCGAGGAGAGGGGCGTGTTAAAGGAGAACAGTGCAACCTCCAACTCACCCCTTCTCTTCACATGGAAGAGGAACAGAAGGTTCCGGAGGATACCGCCAGGTCTACACGCTGTCTCCACAGTGGTGCAACTGTAGCATTTTTCTGGGGGAAATTTTAGGTAGATGTACTGTTCTGGTTAGATAGGGCATTGTTCATGCCAAATTGTTGGTAGAGGGAGGTTCACTCGATTTGCTATGAGCATTGAGTTAAAAAAGAAAATGAAAATGAGACTAACAATTTGTGTAACACAATTCAGCAAGGAATCTGCAATGTACATTAGCTTGGAAAAAATGACCTTTGTTTGTAGTGAGAACCAGTGTGGCTACCTCACTGAGCTGAGTGGTTTGTGAAACCGCCACTGATACCAAAGATTTTTTCGACCTGCCGGTCCTAATCTGCCCAGGGGGACACTCACCCCTTCCTCTCCTCCTATTCTGCCCTGGACCGTTACACACACACACACAACATGCACACACACAGACTAACTGACACACAATCATACAGAGGCACACACACACACACACACACACACACACACACACACACACACACACACACCTACACACACACACACACACACACACACTGCACATGCACACACATGCACACACACAGACTTACTGACACACAATCATACAGAGGTACACACACACACAAACTTACACACACAGCGCAGTCAGACTGCATTTAGCCACATTGAGGGAGGTGGCTGCCATGCAGATAGTGTTGAGTGCCTTTTCCCTTCAACCACGGGTGGGACTGCTCTGGGTTTACTGACAAAACCACACACATATACACACACACACACACACACACACACACACACACACACACACACACACACACACACACTACTTACTTACTTTACTTGCCGTAATGGGGAAATATAACACAGCAATCCAAGTGTCACCTCTTAAAAAATGTTTGTTTTTCTTTGGACTTGCCATCTCGATACATCTGAGGAGAAGCACTTTATGATACTGAGAGTCGGTGGAGACTTTGATACAGTCAGTGTATTTGCAAAAGAGCAAAAAAATCGTCCAAATCAAGTGATTTCAATCAATTTACTCATTAAAAATTGCACCAAATCCCTTCCTTCATTTCTTTCTCTTCATCCTGGCTCAGAGCTCTTTCGCTGTCTAGTGCACCTCTGCGCCCGGTCATTTTGGGCCTCCTCCCAGAGATATTTTTGTAACAGAGCAGGAGTGGGCGCTTTGTGACGTAAACGCTAGAAGTGTATCTATGCAATCCATGGCACAGAAGGCAACTCCAAAAAAAACACAACAAACAAGCCCCCCCTCATCAATCATCACTCCGCCTTTCCCTGTGTTTTGCTATAATACAATCTCTGCATGTCAGTGGTCGCCTATAGGCAAATGGATGTCATTCAGTCCGCCAGAGGTGCCTCATGACCCAGATCTCTTTGCTGCAATGGCCTGCGGTCCTCCATGAGTGCTGATTCCATGTCTCTGTAGGCAAAAGCAATATGGTTGGAGACCAGTTTGCTTATTTTGTGTGACTGTAAGTGCAGCTCATGGATGAATGTGGGTCATTCAGATCACTGGTATGCAGGTTCTCCACCTTTTCCCCTGGGCAGTGAAATGACTCGGCAGGTGTGTGTTGACAATTAATTCTGAAATACCTCAAACCTTTCATGTAAAGTTTATTGTAATTTAAAAATGAAAAATAACAATGATAGTGATTACGACGATAACTAATAATAGTTAGTTTTGAAAACTTGTGACTTGAAGCTTTATACTGTTAAACTATTGTTTTTGGATTTGTTTGCTAATTTTTCTTGTATGTTCTCTGTTTTTTTTCGTTTGTTTGTTTTTTTGCTATGGCATGTACTAACATTTTTCGTCAAGGAAAGACACTGAATGTTTCTGAGAAATATGAAGGGGTGTAAAAAGAAGTGTAAGAAATGAAGATAGAAAGAAAAGTGAGGGTTCAGACAAGAGGACCACACTTGAGGGAACACAAAAATAACAGCTTCAGAAGTTGTCAGAGACTAACTGCAGTTGATTTGGTTTGATTTTCAAAACCATGATTTTAATATCAACCAAAGGAAGAATCTTTTTTTTTTTAAATTCCACAACATTATTCTACAGTTCCATTCTACTTTCACCCTAATGCAAATACTCCTGGTTGTGTTTTTGATGTTATTTTAGAAAAACAAAAAGAAAAATGTCAAAAAAGGAGAAAACACTCCTCTCCTTGGAAAGGGGAGCATCTTTTGTTTTGTTTTGCATGACTATTGTATACTGTACAGACAAACAACAGGAATGACCTGTGCTTTTGTGGAAGAGAAGACTGGAGAGTCAGGGGAGGAGGGAGGGGCAGAGGGTGGGTGGAATTGGGTGAAGGGTTGGGATGGTTGGGTTTGGGATGGTGGAGGGGGTTTTCTTATTTTACACTCATTTCTTTTCTGTTATGTTTTGGTCACTGTTGTTTTTACTGGTTGTGTGTGCATGTGTTGTTGCAACCCCTCTCCCCCTCCCCCCTCCCTTGCTCTTTCCTGTTCCCAGTGTGTCTCTTATGTATATAACCGACAGTGGAGGGGGAATGTCGGGAAAGGGGAGGGGTGGGGGGCAGTGTGTGCTAAGGGAGGTTCAAGTTCTGCCACAGAGCTGCTTTAATTCCTCCGCTTTGATCTAATATTAATGCTCTTTTCTTCAGACAGCGTTGCAGACCAAAGTACATGCCTATCCCATCCTCTCTGAAGCCTGACAACGTGTGTATACTGCTAGTTTACAATGAAGTGCTCATTGATTTGGATTACCAGATGTCCATGCAAAAAAAATCAGATGTTACCAACAATGCTTGGACAAAAACAACACCCCCACCCCCCTACACCCCCATCCCCTGCCCCAACCCACCGACCAGTAATGCTACTACTGTCAAACACCATAATGTGTCATTTCTTTTCCCTCTTGAACTGAAAGTTGTGAGTCTGCCTGAAGTCAAGAAAAGATAAGACCCCCTCCCCTCCTCATCCTCCTCCTCCTCCTCCTTCTCCTCCTCCTCCTCCTCAGTCACACTGTGCTCTCCCCTCTTCTGTTACCTGTCAATCAATCAGAACCAAGTGTCTTTGTGATGGTAGAAGACAATCAGTTTCAAAACAAGAAAAAAAATGGAAACGGTAGAGCAAGAGAGAGAGAGAGAGAGAGGACAGGACTGGCCAGCGTGAAGGGCGCGAGGGAACGGAGAGGCTCCGCACAATCAGCCCACAGCTAAAGCCAAAAATCGTGTCACGCACACTCCGTCTTAATCTCACACACACACACACACACACACGGGGCCGCACACACTGCACAGAAACATCAGCACCGGCAAACACCGCACCCTTTCCCCCTGCCCACGCGCAGCACTATTTCGGCTTCTGATCCGAGGCTTCGTCGGTACAATCATGCAAAGCCAAACGTGACAGGCCAGCCACCCACAGACATTCCTCCCATCTAGAGCGGTCTCTCACTGCCACGAGATAATCCCCAGAGGAGACAGGGCGGTCCAGGACTTCCCATCACCTGTCTCCCATCCCAACACCCCACCCCCTCACCCCCGCCGCATGGTCTCCTGCCGATCCACCCAGCCCTGCTAGAGAAAGAGAGAGAGAGGATGGCACTAATGTACCCAGCGGCTGGATGCTTTTGCACAGAAAACTATGCAAAATACCTGACCCTCAACCCTACTGTATGCTGATGGGTCAGTGTGTTTAAACACCTTAAAGCCCCTTCCCTATACCCCCCCCCCCCCCCCCGCCCCCCCCCACTCCCGCCCAACAAACCTCTTTCATAAACCGTTCTCCATATTTCGTCTCACTTTCTGGTGTCTTGCCTCCATGGGCACTTAAGGTGCTGCCTGCAAAAGGGTGCCTTCATCCTGGGATACTGGAAAAGCACTATAGCGTAGTCCCGCAGGTGTGGCGGACTGTGTTTTTTACAAGCCTCCTGACTGCTCTGCTCAGAGATGGGGCTCGCTGCCTGCGGCTCTTGTTTTTTTTTATTGTAATGAGTGTCGTGCTGATGTGCAGGAAATACAGTGTGGCCATGCCCATTTTTATGGTTACATGGCAGGGGCTAATTTAAGTTGCAAACACACACACACACACACACACACACACACACACACACACACACACACCAGCGGTACAGCTCAAAGGTTTCACACTTCAGTTGATTGTGATTGGAGTGCATTTAGCTGTTTGTATGCAAGGCACTGTCAAACCAAAGACCAGCTCACGTACAAATATGTGCAAAGACGTATGCACAAGCACACACACAATCACAAACGTGTACACAATGGCATGTGACGGAGCTACGAGGGCGTCACTCACATTGTTGATACCAAAGACTTAACCTCTAGTATGACAATCCCACCAGAGATTCCGGACTTATCCGGCTTCCAGGGCTGCCCCCATTATTTCTGTATGCAGCGCATTAATATTTCACACACGTACGCACATATCCAGACACACACACGCACACACACACACACACCTTGGCCTTGGCTGTGTGAGACAAAGCGAGCTGTGGGTGAGAGCCTCTCTTCCCCCTCCTGCCACAAGGGGGAGCTGGAGAGTCAGTGGAGTACTCTTTGTGTAGCTAAAGATGAGTTGTTGAGATGGAAATTTTGGAGTAATAACTGTTACAGAAAATAGAAAAAAAAGCATTAAAAAAGGAAAAATATGGGTAAAATTGCGTGTTTTGAAATAAATTAACAAATAAAAAATCAATTGTAAAAACACTTGTGGTGTCTAAGCCTTCCTTATTTGTAATTCAGAAGTGGTTCTCTCAGCCTGTACTCCAAGGTCATCTTGATAAAAATCAATACCTCTTACACATACACGCACACACAAAAACGCATACACACACACACACACACACACACATATATATATATATATATAAAATCAACCATAAAAAAAATGATTCAGGTGTGTAACCTCCCACTTCACCAGGCTCAGCCTAGTGTTGATACTGGAGTGCTGTTTACATTTGTCCTCGTTAAACAACACATTAATGCAGCCTCCATGCAGATGAGAAACCCAGAGGCTTATGAGTTCATTGATTTTCATCAGACAAAGACCACAGATTTATATGCAGTGGGTTGACCTTGGCTGGTCAAGGAGAAAACGTGTCATTTTACCCTGATACTATTACAGTAAAAGTCCTCATGCATTTACCAGGGTATTGTACTACACTAACAAATAGTTTAATTAGTACAGTGTAAAATTATCATAGTAATGTTTCTTGGTTAGGACTCTAGACAATTAAATATATGAAAAAATATTGAATAAATCTATTTTATTAGTAAAACTTTATTAAAATCTAACAGAATATATCAGATCCCCATCTTTCACAAAGGAGAATGGGGTTTTTTTATCGGGTATCAGCATTTCTCCCTGGGCTTTGCCTGCGCCGTGTGTGAGTCCGTCCCCATTGGAAGTGGGCTTTGCTGCAGGCATGGGCGGATTATGAACTTTCAGGCCCCTGGGCCCAGATGTATTAAGGGCCCCCCACTAATTGTCGTATATTTGGGAGGGGGGGTTTGGGGGTCCTCCCCCAGAAAATGTTTAATTTGTTTGATGTGATTTCCTGTATTCTGGTGCATTTTGGGGATGGCCAATACTAAATTCAATTCATGAATTCATAGCCTAGATCCTGATTTGTTGATATTGAGGCAAATGCAAAGGCTTGGGCTTCAGGGCCCCCTGACCCCTTTGGCCCCTGGGCCTGGGCCCGGTAGGCCAGTGCAGTAATCCATCCCTGGCTGCAGTGGGACAGCGGTGCGGAGACCTGCCCCGGAGGTGATGAGGCGACCGATGCCCTTCCCCTGGGAGACGACGTATGAGGACCGCCGCTGGACAGATCCGCGGTGGAGCAGAGTTGCATTCATCTTGGTGAGCACACCACCCTGACTAGCCCAACTATTCTTGGTCAACTTCCTTGAATTATTCATGTTTCTCTCAGACACACACACACACACACACACACACACACACACATTCAGATCCATGGACAAAAGCAAAAAACAAGATCTTTTAGAACTGTTACTAACTTGTCCCATCTTCAGTTCTATGGTCACATTTTGGATTAAAGGCCAAACTCCCAAACACCTGTACAGCGGGTCTACAGTGGTTCCCACTTTCAGAACATGGTGTTCTTAAATTTGTTGATTTAGTTTATTTTGAAAAATACCTTGTGTCAAGAAAAAGGAACAGCAATGCACTTACACTCTCATAAGTACACACCCACCCACCCACCCACCCACACACAAACCCAAACACACACACACAAACACACACACACACACACACTACCCACATGGATTAGACTGCTGGTTTACCACTGGAATACATGGTTAAGACTGACAAAATCGTCTGTGGCATGTGACTCTTACCCTGTGTGTGTTGGAGCGCGTCAGCGCCACATCCAGGGCCTGGATTGCCATTGATGGAAGGATGGCAGTACAGGTGGTCAATAGAACAGTGAGCCACACAACAGCGTCTCCAAAGGCATTTATTGACACTCCTGCCACAAAAATAGAATGTTTCATTTGACGTTAATGAAGATTCATTAAGAAGGAATCCAGAGCTTGTAAGCATTTTTTGAGTGTGTGTGTGTGTGTGTGTGTGTGTGTGTGCGTGTGTGTGTGTGTGCGTGTGTAAGTGAGCGTGAAAGAGAAAAAGAGAGACATAGAACACAAAGAATATGGTATATAAAGAATAAAGAATATGACTAATTATAAGATGTTTGCTCTAAATTACGTGAGGCACGTTTTGCTTGGGAAAAGCACATCTTATTAATGCAAGTTAATGTTACAGCATTCTGTGCTGGAATAGACATTCACGATCAACATACAAAACTGTAATGTTCCAAAAAATACATTAAACCATTTCACCTTGAAAGGTAATTGTCTTTAACTTTAAGGGATTGTTTTTATCAGTTATTGGCTGTGACCTTCTCTTGGCAAACAAAGTTTGATATTCCATTATAGGTCTTTTACACTAACCATACCTGCACCAGCCAAATTCAGCACCGAGTACTCTTCAAAATTATACTCTCTTCGTGTGTGTGTGTGTATCAAGATCTCCTTACTGATCCGGCTCCAGGAAGCTGGTGGCTGGTTTTGACTGCAGCACTTTTAGGGACCTCAAGGCCAGCTGCAACGTGGAGGTTAACCCCCAACTACTTGGCATCCCTCGACCTGCAATCTACTACATGTAGCTGTAGGATACACTTAGATGTTGATGTAACTGAGTTTGTGTGTGTGTGTGTGTGTTGGGCTCATGGGAAACTACGGAGGAATAAATCCGTAGTTTCCCAGTAAATCCAGGCTGAAAACATTCCCATTTGACCAACCTTTCAGTTGTGTATTGTTAGCTTTACTGCATTTCCTTTGTGACAACACCTTGTGTCCTATTGCATTTTTTTTTGCTGCCTTTTCAGATGTTAAAGTGGTGGTTGCTAGGTTGTTGCTAGGGTAGTTGAGGTGGTTACTAGGTTTTTGCTCTGGCAGATATGGTTGCTATTCTGAATACAGTGTTTGCTATGCTGGTTGCTAGCGTAATCATGTTGTTTGCTATTTTAAATACAGTGTTTGCTATGCTGGTTGCTAGCGTAATCATGTTGTTTGCTATGGTAGTTGCTAGGCTGACATTATTGGTGGTGATTGCTAGGGTAATTGGATTTGTTGATAGGGTTTTGCTAGGGTATATATGGTGTTTACTATGCAAAAAAATAGCAGATGATATGCTGGTTGCTAGGGTAATCATGTTGATTGCTATGGTGGTTGCTAGGTTGACATTATGATGGTCGTTGCTAGGATAATTGAGGTGGTTGCTATGCTGGTGGCTAGGGTAATTGCTATGTTGGTTGCTGTGATGGTTGCTAGGTTGACCATTTGGTGGTGGTTGTTAGGTCATTGCTAGGATAATTCAGATGTTTTTTAAAGTGTTGCTAGCGTAGATATGGTGGTTGCTATGCTAAATAAAGTGGTTGCTATGCTGGTTGCTAGGGTAATCATGTTGGTTGCTGTAGCAGTTGCTAGGGTGACATTATAATAGTGGTTGCTAGGTTGTTGCCAGGGTATTTGAGATGATTGCTAGGGTGTTGCTAGGGTAATCATAGTAGTTACTATGATATATAAAATGGTTGCTATATAGGTTGCTAGGATAGTTATGTTGGTTGCTATGGAGGTTGCTAGGTAGTATTGAATTGGACATGGATGCTAATGGATGTTGAGAGAGGTAGTTTAATGTATGTTGATAGACAGATAGTTTAATGGATGTTAATAGATAGTATATTGGATGGATAAAGGGTTTGAAGTAGATGGATGGAGAGAAAGTTGGGTGGAGGGTGCCTTGTATCACTATAACTATAACTAGTTGAAAGGAAAGAGACACAGAAAGAAAAGGGGCCTAGAAGATGAGCAGAAGATTGGTGCAACTCAGTTTAATTGGACCATTTTATGATGTCACAATGCCCAATGCAAAGTCTATGGGGAAAACATATAATATCTCAAAAGTATAAAGTTTACAAAATTAAAAAACATATAGCAGCCATGTCCTTACAAGCGAAGTTTGTAAGTTAAACGGTCAAGTTGAATAAAACACAGAAAAAGCGGTCAGTGGAATATGGAATAAGAAGCCTAGGAATAACAGTACAGTGCATTTTCATGCACTGTAATAATAATAAAAAGTGATAACAGTACACTGTAACAAACGGAGTTGAATAAATTCAGTAAAACATTTCAATTTAAATTGCATTTCAAAAGTGACTAGTGCTGTAAAATTAGTGTGCACGTTCTAAATATTCATTAGATGTGTTTATTGATGATTGTTATATATATTCATGTAACTCATTCAATAAACATGCTCAGGCACTAATGTGATCAAATCCTTGTAGTAATACATTTATTTCATTTCTTGATGAGATTGTACCACCTTCTTTGTGTGTTTCTTAGATACACACTCACACACATAGCTGCACAGCTGTTGATAGTGACTGAGTGATTCAGTGCTTTCTTGCGACAAAGTGGCTGAGTGATTCACCACTGTCTGCAGGACACAACACACTGAAGTACAGAAACTCACATGCAAGTGCATCCTCTGAGGTTTGAAATTAATCCGAGATACACTCGACCCATTACTGTTTTTTCCTCTTGTAGGAAGACACACACACACACACACACACACAAAGACACTGTCACCATGACAGGCCAGACAGTATTCATCTCTGGGTTAAACATCTCTAGACTCACAAGGCTAACCTGATCACCCAGTCGAAACCAAGGCCTCAAACTTCACTGGACGTGAGGGAGAGAAAGATGGAGGAACAATACAGGAGAAAAACTTGCTACATATTGAGCAATGTAGGGCTGTTGTTTCTTCTGAAATACTCTAGGTGTTGAGGCTTTGCTTCAGGTTATTATTATGGGTTAGGATACCAGTCGGAACATGCTATCAATAGGCAAGTTCTCCTACCTAACCGAGTAATTCAAATGTAAGTCTTTGAAAATGTTACCACTTTTTTTGTTGAAATGAAATCAGTAAGCATGAGTAAGCAATTAGCAATAATGAAAGTGGGAAAGATGAGATGGTAGAAAGCTACTGGTGGGTCAAGTGTTCTGCACATAGCCTACATCACCTATATCACCTCTTTCATCATTAGAACTCTTCAGAGAGCGGTAGAGCCGAGGCTGGTAGGAGAAGCCCCTGTAGTGGAAGAGGTAAAGGCGCCATCTACTGGTAGGACTATGTTATAACATGATACACCTTTTCTTTTACATTTTTCTATAGGCCTATAAAACCACTTTCAAACTAATAACCAGGGTTGCATAGACACACACACACACACACACACGTACGCACGCACACGCACACTCTCTCTTTCACACACACTCTCACACACACTGGCAAACATGGCAAAGCAGTGTGTGTTATGACCGCTGCATACTGGCAGAAGTACTTGTGCAAGGCGACTACATATGTGCATTTGGGTGCCACCAAGTGTACTTTATCCGTTGTTGCAGACTTGGCTTAGTGAGCACACAAGTTTGTAGATGCAACATTTTCATGATGTAGTGAAAGTCATTTGCATTGAATTCAATGAACAATGGTCTGATTCACTGCCTCTGGGCTCTTCCTGAGAATAAAGCACTGCCTTGACATAGGAATGGACAATATAGCATATAAATGATATCTCAATATTCCAATAAGAAATGGCAATATTAGCAAACAATGTGATGAAATTAAATTAATGGGGAAAAAATCTATATTTATCTATATAAGTATTTGTATTTATTTGTAATATGGAGAACAGTTAACCCAATATATTGTCATATATCTAGATTTCATGCACAGCTATGCATATTCCACACAGCCTACTAAAATATGCAAAATTCACACACAGCAACAGGAAAACATTTTACATTTATATTTAACATTTTTGTACCATAATATCATCAATATAGCTATATGACAAAATGATCATGGTATACGATACGACACATCCCTACCTTGATGGTGGTTTAAATAAGATATTTAAAACCTTCAAAATGTGACGTAATGATATAGCAACAGAATTTGAGGCATTCTGCATACACAGGCATTTCAACGCAATGTCATAAACACCTAGCCCAGATATTACCTTAAGTTAGTCTAATTAGCTAGTTCAAGACATCCTCTCTCAAACCACCAGTTTGTACCACAAGAGGGCCTAGTGTAGCCTGGGAGAACCCAGGTGAACCTTTTAGCTCTGCAGGTCGATCTGGCAAGGAGGCCATTGACATCCATTTCCAATTTTCCGAAAACCCAAGAACCAATCACAATCGTTTATCCGGCATGGAGCGGGCTTTATATGATAGATAGAGCAGTGTATTCAACACAACCAATAGCTGCGCTGATGGCAACAGGGTTAAATAGATATGGACATGTGTTTTCCTTTGGAATTGAGTAAACAACTGCATTTAAAACCTTCTATTACAAGAAGGATTTGATTGCTGCACTTCTGAAACAATTTGGTAAGAGTTTAATAGAGAGTATCTTGTGCCATGCACAAAGGCACAATGGTGGCAGTAGTGGGGCGTTTAAGGTCAAATTTTCAGAACAATTGGTCATTTTATGATAAAATCATAACAAATTTGAACCCACCACTCCTCTGGCTACTGCATGCCTGATCCCTAGCCACTATGCTGGTGACCGTAATTTGTTTAAGTAAGAGTTGTTCCTGGACCAACATTCTAATGACGGTCCTGGACCAACAACTCTTGGTCCAAGACCGGCTTTACAATGTTGGTCCAGGATCCACATTGTCATGTTTGTCCAGGACCGTCTTTTTGTCATTTTTGTCCAGGACTGTCTTTACAATGTTGGTCCAGGACCCACATTGTCATGTTTATCCAGGACCGTCATTACAATGTTAGTCCAGGACCCACATTGTCATGTTTGTCCAGGACCGTCTTTTTGTCATGTTTGTCCAGGACCGTCTTTACAATGTTGGTCCAGGACCCACATTGTCATGTTTGTCCAGGACCGTCATTACAATGTTGGTCCAGGACCGTCTTTACAATGTTTGTCCAGGACCTACATTGTCATGTTTGTCCAGGACCGTCATTACAATGTTGGTCCAGGACCATCTTTACAATGTTGGTCAGGGACCGTCTTTAGAATTTTGGTCCAGCACCGTGTTTACAATGTTAATCCTGGACCAACATCGCCATGTTGATCCTGGACCAACATTGTAAAGACGGTCCTGGACCAAAATGGTGATGTCACTCCTGGAAGATGTACAACAAACAAAAGTGACTGCTTTAGCCTATTACCAAGAAGAGACCCAATAGTTGATATAGCTTTGAAGCTCATTTAGCAATTTTGTTGCCATGGTAATTCGTGCTAATGTTAGCTGCTAGGCTAGGTAAAATACAAAAAAATAGCTTGCTAATAGGCAATACAGATCTGTCAGTTGTCATTAGACTGATTTTTTTTCTTCCTACATTTCTGAGAAACTTGCATGTTTAAACCTTTATACAATAAGCTGCAAAATATTTTTTCTGCTTTGTTTATTCCAGGTCCATCATAGGGAAGTTTGTCCAGGTACATCACAGGGAAGTTGGTTCAGGTCCATCACAGGGAAGCTGGTCCAGGTCCATCACAGTCAAGCTGGTCCAGGTCAATCACAGGGAAGTTGGTCCAGGTCCATAATAAGGAAGTTGGTCCAGGTCCATCACAGGGAAGCTGGCCCAGGTCCATCATAAGAAATAGCACTCTGCAGTCTGGACACACTCTGCTCTGGTCTAGACCCAAATGAATGGTCAATAGCCTGTGGCAATGGCAGCAACATCTGCTACACAAGCGATACATCACTGTTTCAATTTAATTTTCTCCTTATTAATCTGTTTATACTATAATTTAAGGGGGTGGGACATGAAACAGCAGTTTAAGAAAGATAAGATTAGTAGGGGATTGACTTTTGCCATGTTAAGCTATGGAGACTGACGGAGTGTGGGTCGGTAAGAGTACTTATTTGGAAAAATATATTGAATTATATTGTAAGTGTCAAAAATATATATTTTTGTCATATGTGTCAATATATATTTTGTCAATATATATTTTTTGTATATATTTTATTTTCTATTATATTTTGAATTATCTACAAGAGGCCAGACAACATCAGAGACTATAGGCCCTTTCACACTGGCGAAATTGCCGCGATTTTATGTACCAGAATCGCGGAACGACTGTCCCTTTCACATAGACCGAGGCGGAACGGCGGGACAAAGTGTCTCGCCAAATTTACTACCAAGCCCCCTAGACATTTTGCCGAGTTTTTTCGTTCCGGCACCAGTGTGAATGGGTCAAGGCGGAAAGGGGAATCTGGGCGAGCATTTCGATGCTATGTCCAGCCCACCACAGGAGATTGCAAAAAAATCGAACTGATCAAAAGCAGCAATAGCAGAGACAGCACATTATGTCAATCTATAAATTCACAAAGTCTCCAGTCATTCAATGCCTGCTAGAGTTGACTGTAGCTTGGAATGCAATCAGTTGCCATAATAGGCTATCCTAAAATCCAGCGAAAAAACAAAGCATGAACTCATGAGCGTCTGTCTGCCCTATATGTATATCCTCTGATTGTAATGCTTACAGATATCTAGGTGATATTTGTAACATTTGTTTTGTATTTGGCCTGTTATCAAATCATGTAGACCTATTGAACAATTTAAACACATTAGGAACCGCAAAGTTGAAGACATGCATAAAGACATTGCTGCAGATTTAAAACCGGATTACTCTGGAATGGCTAACTGTACAGGGCCATGCTTTACACCTTTGTGTTCGGTAAGGTCTGCTGTTTATTCTGATATATGGTTTGTCATGTGTTGAGGTAAAGTTCGCGAAGTATTCCACCAAGATGAATGGGTAGGGAGACGGGCGCAAAAAATATGATTAAATTAAAGTTACTTTTCTCGCGAACCGTTTACCACAACAACTAACCACTAAAATCGTTTAAAAGCTGAGAAAAAGCTCTTTCGTGTGATACATGTGATGTCTGTGATAATACAGTAGGCTACTTCGCAAGTAGTTTGGGTGGGACAGAATACCTATAGCCTACAGAGCAGCACCTCTGGTCATATCGGCTCTGGCTCACATGATGTACTGCTTTAAATGCATTATCGACACACGAACAAGAAAGAAAAGAAAAAAAAAACCAATGTGCTTATGTCGCGATTTCCGATAGGCCCAGGCCTAGAGAAAAGACAGCTATGGTAACCTAACAATTAGGATTTGCTTTGCCTACACTGCTGTTTGGTTGTCCCAAACTTTGAGACGATCGATAGGCTACTCGCATTAACTGAATCTTATCAACCCGAACTGCGATGTTCCAAACAGAGTGACAGGATGCAATGTCTAATAATCTCACTGCCTTCGGCATAACTGCTAACAGTGCGCCTAGGCCTACTGTTAAACACCTGAAAAATATTAAGCTGCTGTTTTCTTTTCATGACGAGCACTAGGCCTACGCTTAAATGATTTATGACTGAATGGAACGTTGCGTTTTTAAGCGCCAGAACTGCTTATCACGTCGTGTGACAAAGTTTACACCAATCATCATCTTCTAATGTATCCTTATGTTGAGATGTCCATTCTCTTTGCCCTAGGCTATCATGTGTGCGCGAAGCATGTTTCAATTAAGACAATACACAAGCTATTTTTTATTGTTGTAATGATTGATTTAATGAATACATTGTGTTACGGCTGGCGGCGCCACTGACCAAGGCCACAGTAGCCTGTGAACCTCTGATTTTCAAAGGGAAATCACGGCGAACGCAAGGGCAACTCTTCTCTTCAATTTCCCTTCCAAATTACTTTTTATTGTCTGAAGACATCTATCGCAAGAATCTAACATTCTAACAGCAACAGCGAGGCAAATGCAAGCTAACCAAAGTGCAGTCGGTTCTCCCGCCATGGTTTTTGAAATCACACACCTGCTGTATCTGAAGCCCCACGCACGCATAATAAGGCCTACAACTATCACTCTACACGCCCCCTGTTGCACGTCACAATTTAATTTACTATAGCTGATCCTGCCTTCTGGCTCCCCAAAATGCCGCATCATGTGAACAGATCAGCAGGCCGGGAAATTTTCACCTCGCTTTCAGACACAAAAAGACGGCAAAAAGACGTCTCCTCTTCCCGCAAATTTAGCGGGATCTCTGTGTGAAAAGGCCTTATGAAAACAGACTGCCCACCTGCACCAACACCGCAATATTTCCAGATGAAAATTATCCATGTGGGCACTGTGCACAGGACAATTTTACACACATGTCACTCCTCACTCCTCAATCACCTTATAACAGGAAAATAACTATGGGTTAAAGGAAAAATCTCATGCAGCACTCTGAAGACAAGAATGTGACCACAGAAGCAACATCAGAAACAATCATGATAAGAGTCCCCTGGCTGTTCATTTAAACAAATTTGGACACCCACTCTCAACTCTGAGGTTCATAAGGATAGAACAAGTCAAAAAACACCGAAAAGGAGGGGACATAGACAGTCAGCTCTAAAGAGACAGTAAAGAGAGGCTTTTTAGATCTACCACCAGTAAACTTTCGCCCCAAGAGGGCTTAATAAAGATTTTGCAATCAGACCTTTTCTGTAATATGAACAAATCTGCATTTGTATACACTAGAGATCTGTTTTGGTCTTAAAGTTCTACTAATGTTTCTTATAATGTTCTTATGCATTTGTTTGGCATTAGTCACGCCACAAGCTTGCCTGCCATACCTGTAAGGGTTAATGAGTCACTGAGCTGGCTCCCCCCTATACTGTAGGCCAGGTGATTTAGACCATGTGCAATGCCTGTGTTTGCAGTGAATCTGAGGAAGAACAATCAAGGTCATAACGTCTTGCCAAACTATGAGAAAATAAAATCAAGAAAAGAAAATACCAAGGAGTGTGTGGACTTTTACCTAAACACTTTTGCTTGTTTTTGCCCTGTATCTGGGATTGTGCACAAAGTCTCTTTACAAGTTGTTAGAGAATGGAGCCATACACTTTTCTAAGAATCTCTGAATTTACCACCTACCTTGAGGTGTCACCAAGCCATATATAATTATTTTACAATCTCAGAGAATCATGTTTATTGGTTGCAAAAGAGTTTGGGTAGATTGTGGAATGACAGTGGCAACATAGAATAGCATTCACAATTTACTGGAACATTGTAACATAATGTGTCATAAAAGAACAGTTAACATCGCTATAGAGTCAGGGACATCAGTATAACTTTACCCAATATAGCCTTTAACTTTTTCTTTCTGGGTAATCTTTGAACTGTTGTACAGTTGAGTCACATTTCCTATTTGGAAACAGTGGCTGACCTTGCATACATTATTTGGGGACTTGCTGACTGCAGATTTAGAAACCGATATACTGTGGTTTGTTTATGAGGCACTTTGAAGCTTGCCAAGCAATGTCCATCAAAAGGGGGAAGTGAGTGGACAGTGTGAGCCACATGGCAGTCCTATGTTTGAGGTGGGCTACACGCTTGACCATGACGGCAAAGAGTTGTTATCAGACATTCACTAAGACTTATTACACAGCACCAATATATCTAATAAAACCTTTTGGAAGTATCATTAATGATATGTTATAAAATATTATAAAATATACCCGACAGAGGACTGGATATTTTAAAATTAAATAAAAGAAAACCGAATATTGATCCTTCATTTAAATTTCCAGTATTATCGTTATGTGGTAAATAGGAAGTGGAACCAAGTCAAGCAGCATGCGTGTCTTGCCGCAGAAAGCTGCGTTGTCTGATGGACAAAGCACATAACGATGACAACTCTTTGCTGTCACTGTGAAGCATGTAGCCCACCTCATGGTTATGGAATGGAAATATCATGCATATCGATGATTCTGCCATTTTTATAGCTGTAACAGTAAGTGTTCACATTAATATAATGTTCCCCATACACAAAAAATATTTGAAAAATATTTTCACAATATATTTTGAAATATATGTACATATTCAAAATTGACAGAAAAAAACTATTTTGACACTTAACATATATTTCAATATATTTTCCAAATAAGTGGCCTTAACGACCCACACTCAGTCAGTCTCCATAGCTTAACATGGTAAAAGTCAATCCCCTACTAAACATCTTTATTAAACTGCTGTTCCATGTCCCACCCTCTTAAATTATAGTATAAACAGATTAATGAATGAATCAATGAAATTAAATTGAAACAGTGATGTATCGCTTGACCATCCATTTGGGTCCAGACCAAAGCAGAGTGTGTGCAGACTGGTATTTCTTATGATGGACCTGGGCCAGCTTCCCTGTGATGGACCTGGACCAAATTTCTTATGATGAGCCTGGACCAACATCCCTGCGATGGACCTGGACCAACTTCCCTGTGATGGACCTGGACCAGCTTCACTGTGATGGACCTGGGTCAACTTCCTTATGATGGACCTGGACCAACTTCCCTATGATGGACATGAAGCAACTTCTCTGTGATGGGCCTGGACCAGCTTCACTGTGATAGGGCTGGACCAGCTTCACTGTGATGGACCTGGACCAACTTCCTTATGATGGACCTTGACCAACTTCCCTGTGATGTACAGGGACAAACTTCCCTATAATGGACCTGGAATAAACAAAGCAGACAAAAATATTTTGCAGCTTATTGTATAAAGGTTTAAACATGGCAAGTTTCTCAGAAATGTAGCAAAAAAAGAAAAACAGTCTAACGACAACTGACATATTTGTATTGCCTATTAGCAAGCTATTTTTTGTATTTTACCTAGCCTAGCAGCTTAAATTAGCATGAATTACCATGGCAACAAGATTGCTAAATGAGCTTCAAAGCTAATTCAACTATTGGGTCCCTTCTTGGTAATAGGCTAAAGCAGTCACTTTTGTTTGTTGTACATTTTCCAGGAGTGACATCACCATGTTGGTCCAGGACCGTATTTACAGGAAGCTAATGTATTACAGTAAATGTATGGTCCCTAGCCTGGCAGCTAACATTAGACAAACATGGAAACAAGTCGGCTAAAACGAAAAAAAAAAAAAAAATCTAAGGTGCATATATTCAGATTCCACTCAGAATTTTTTTATTTGACAATTATTTTACATACAAATATACAAGGACCTACCTGTATTGAGATACAAGTTATGGTAACCCACTGGTTGTTTCTGGAGGGAAATTTCAAAATGGCAATAGGAGAAGCAGAAGGCTCACATTGATGACATCACAAGGCTGTGATTGGTTAAAGAGTTGTTGGTCCAGGACCGTCTTTAGAATGTTGGTCCAGGAACAACTCTTACTTGAACAAATCAAGGTCACCCCACTATGCTACCACTGCCTGCCCAGGCAAAGCAATAGTCATGACCATAATGATCCATAAAATAGCACCAGATCTATACAACAGCACGTTTAATGTAGAAACCTAATAGAAACCTAATCGTTGTCTCTTAGAGTGAGTGCTATCCAAGAGTGTCTCATATGGATGATGATGCCATGTTTCCTCAGCAGCTCTGAGTGAGGGTGTGTTCAGATGACGAGTTCACATGTGGCACACCTTGGAGAGTTAAAACACACACAGTATAAACACAGTCTCTCCCCACTAGATCCACACTCTCTCTGAGATGTCTCACTGAGCCACTACATCACACGGAGAAAGAACTGATAATATACTGTATGCAAAATGTAGCAAATATGGCACTAAGTAAGCCCTTTGGACATACCTGCCTTGCTCAAAAGCACATAGTGGAAGCTGGGAATGGCACCCACAACTTTGTCATGCTACTACAGTACATGCTAGCCCAGCTCCTTAACCACTATACTACCACCACCCCAGAATGTTGATGTTGGGTGTAAGGTGTTAAAGGTCTGTTCAAGTCCTAAACTCTGTTCCAATCCTCTTACTTCTGTCAGTCCACTTTAATGCAGTGCGCTATTGCTATGTGTTCTTACTCGCATAGTGGGTGAATTTCAACAGGATAGTGTCATCTCAAATCGAACACCAACTCTGTGCACTTAACAGAAATAACGATCGCAACATTTCAACATAACGTTACTGATGTCCTCTATTTGACAGTGACAGTAGTACTTTGTCAAAACATGAACAGTTTATGTGAAAACCTGCTTGTAGGTCTGTAAAGTATGTTTTCCATGGCTGCTGCTGCAGTTTCAACCACGATTATCACAAGTTTGAAAATGGTCTTTTCCCTTTTCACTACATAGCCAAGATGGCGACTGTTGAGGGAGAGAAGTGTCCAGTGCTCAACACTCAACTTTTTGACCATTTTGAGTGCACCATCCGGGTACTTGAAGGGCACTTCTTCTGGTCATAATTATCAGTGTGAACGCACTTACTCACTCAAATTAGGTAGACTATAGTATTGTAAGTACAGAAGTATGCAAACTGGAAGATGGTGCTAGTGGCCAATTAAAGAATGTACACACCGTTATTGACAAAATAAACATTATATTACAATACATTAAAAAGGAAAAATATGTAAGTAATTACTGTACTTTAACTCCAGTAAAATGTTGAGTTGTACTTGTATTGGAGTAATATTTGACAAGGTGTATCTGTACCTTCACTTAAGTAAAGGAATTGTGTACTTTGTCCATCAGACTAATAGCTTAGTTAGTACAGTGTAATGTACTAATGATAGTAATGTTTCATGGTTAGGAACAAGTTAGACAAATGAATATATTACAAAATGTTAAATAAATCTATTTTATTAGTAAAACTTTATTAAAATCAGCAATATATAACTCTGGATAAATTAGATATTGCGCAGATCCCCATCTTTCACAAAGGAGAATGGGGGTTCTTCTATAGGGTGTCAGCACTCTCCCTGGGTGTTGCCTGAGTTGTGTGTGAGTCCGTCCCCATTGGAAGTGGGCTTTGCTGCGGGGGACACAGCGGTGCGGAGACCTGCCCCGGAGGTGATGAGGCGACCGAAGCCCTTTCCCTGGGAGGCGGCATATGAGGACCGCCGCTGGACAGATCCGCGGCGAAACGGAGTTGCATTCATCTTGATGAGCACAGGGTTGCTCTGGCTCTGGACCTGACAGACAGAGGGTATGTACAATACAATGGACCAATGAAAAACATCAACCCCAACAGTCCAACTATTCTTGGTCATCTTCCTTGAAATATCCTTGAAAGACTCTTTCACACACACACACACACACAAATTCAGTTCAGTTCAAAGCAAAAAAACAAGATCTAAACACTTTTAGAAGTGTTAAAGACAAGGTGGTCGTCAGGTTCAGTCGCCAGGTTCAGTCATCAGGTTGAAAGGTCTGAGACTCCCAAACATCTACAATGGGTTTACAGTGGTTCCCGTTGTGGAATGTGTTCTAAGAGTTGTTGATTTCAGTTATATTGAAGAGCAGTAATGCACTCACAATCTCATTGTGAGCCCAAGCACACACACACATGCACACAATATGCTATACCCCTTAGATTACACACACACACACACACACACAAACACAAACACACGCACACACGCATAGACTGCTGGTTTACCACTGGAAGACATGGTTAAGGGGCATTCACACCAAGAACGATAACTAACCATAACAATAAAAGCGTCCACACTGACCAACGATAAGTAAAGTCTCTCCTTGTGTTAATGAATGTGATGGGTTCTGATTGGCTATTAGCTTTTTATCGTTCTCAAAATCACTCTGAAAGTGATCCCCAACGATATTGTTCTTCATGTCGTTATCGTTATAGTTTATGTGTGAATGCTGTCATTCATATTAACGAGAACGATATTTGTTTATAGTTATCGTTATAGTTATATTCTTGGTGTGAACGGCCCTTAAGATTGACAAAATCGTCTGTGGCATGGGACTCTTACCCTGTGTGTGTTGGAGCGCGTCAGCGCCACATCCAGGGCCTGGATTGCCATTGATGGAAGGATGGCAGTACAGGTGGTCAATAGAACAGTGAGCCACACAACAGCGTCTCCAAAGGCATTTATTGACACTCCTGCCACAAAAATAGAATGTTTCATCTGACGTTAATGAGGATTCATCGAGAAGGAATCCAGAGCTTGTAAGCATTTTTGGATTGTGTGGGTAAGTGATTGTGAGAGAGAAAGACAGAGAAAAAAGAATATGGTGTGTGTGTGTGAGAGAGAGAGAGGGAGAGAGAAAAAGAGGCCCAAAAGATTGACAAGGAAAGGTCTTACCAGGGAATATGTAGTCATTGGGAGAGCTGGAATGAAGACGAGGACTGTGCAAAATCAGTGTGGACAAGAAGTACAGCACGAAACTGAGGATCACTGCTGCAATGTTGTACTTGGTCCAGTACTTAGTTTGAATAATTATCTGTGGGAAATAAACAGAGAAAAACACTATGAACACTCACCTATACCCAGTTTTGTTATATTCCAATTATGCAGATTACTAGCCCTTCAGGATTAACATGTTATGTATTAGTGTGGAAATTGTAATTTGTCTGAGTAGAAGTGTGTCTAGGAAGATAGAATGTTGCAGAAAATGTCACCCCCTGGGACCCCATCTATGACCTCAGCTGTTGTTGTGAACACTGCTGATGTTCCCACGGTAACGGCCAAGGTCTGGTAGTCGAGTGCAAGGTACTGGAATACCCCCAGTGGCAGCAGGCAAAGGACCAGGGAGGTGTAGAGCGAGTAGATTAGGGTGGTGGTGAGAGCACGTAGGCTGAAGAGTTCCAGTCTCTGACTCTTCTGGTAGACCTCTGGCCAACGCACACAACCCTCTGCACTCACGTCCTAACAGTGGCAAAGACATTAGGACACTACTGTCAAATAATGTTATTTTATCAACAGCTGATGGCAAGACCTGCCTTATAAACATAATAATGTTAAGACAAAGAGACATATGAAACAAATATAACATGCTCTGCAGTACACAGTTTACTTTTCTTTATTTAAATATTGTAAATTAGTGCAATCTGCTTCTAACACTTTCTGTGGCTATTTGCAGAGGCGTCATAAAACAAGAGATGAATTTTCAGCCTATGCTATAGGAATTGATTGATTCATTGAAAATCTTTATTGATGTGACGTATTTTGTACAAAGGATGATTCTTATATAAATAAATAAATAAATAAAATGACTTTGTACAATTATCAGTCAAAAGGATAAACACAATAAAGCCACAGGGCTTATTTCCATTGTGGTCCTTAAAATGAGTGCACTCGGTGGTGTGTGTCAGTGTTTGCAGGTGTAGGCATATGGTGTAGGCATATGTCTTAAGATGAATGCAATTATGTGTTATGAGTGTGTGATACACATGGCTGTAACGGGGGTTCTGTCGGCAACTTGTCTTACCTGCTCAAAAAGTGCCAGGCACTGCACAGGCAGGGCGGTGTACATGACAGTGTACAGGGAAATGAACCAGCTGTCATACAGACGCTGCAATACCAAACGACAGAATCACAACTCCAAGAATTAAAAAAAAAGAACTTTAAAGAGCTTTAAAATCTTACCATTTTACCATGAAGATTTGTGTGAGAGTATTTTATATGTTATACAGTAGAGTTTATGCGCCAATGAGCAGATGCACATGAGTGTTTCAATAATTTCCTTGTGTATATTGATAACATGTTCAATTATAATACAATCCAACAGTAGTTTGCTTGTATTTGTCACATCAAAAAATAAAAAAAAGACCAGCTGGGAAGAATACTACTATGAACTATGAAGACTATTGACTGTTGATCCTTCTATCTGAATTGAAAGACATACAGGAATTTCTCCATAAAAAATAATGTAGGCCTTAATGTAGGTCAATAATGTAAGATTGCCCACCTGGGCACTGAAGCCACTGAAGAAGCTGTACCAGATGTGCACGAAAGCAAAGGCCGTGGTTTTGTACAGGAAGTAGCGCAGGAAGAGGCAGATCCGCAGGTTGGACCAGTGGCCATGCACCAGGAGCAGCCTACGCAGGAACCTGAACTGGGCCAGAGCGAAGTCCGCGTTCTGGACGGCCTGGCTGCCCTCGACCCCGTATAATCCCACCCCAACATGTGCCGCTGGGGAACGGTAAGAGAGAGAGAGAGAGAAAGAGAGAATGAGAGAAAGAGAGAGAGAGTATCAACACAGTCAAGTCTTCCATGTGGGAGAGCTGTTAGATCAAAAGATAGAACATCTAACCTTTGATCATAGACACGGTAGAGCACCCACCACCATAAACACAAACACAAACACAAACAAATGGGGATTGAAAAGGCGTAAAATCCCATTACATTCAGCTCCAGCACTTCTCGTTTGTGTCACTGCTACTCTCTGGGGTCTTACTCTTGATCATGTTGACGTCGTTGGCCCCGTCGCCGATGGACAGGGTCACTGAAGAGGTGTGCCTCCGCACCAGCTGCACCACATCAGCCTTCTGGCTGGGGGTCACCCGGCAACACAGCACGGACTGGCACTGGTTGGCCAATGCCACAAACCTGGCCCCACTCTCTGGCTGATTAAGCAGATCCGCCTGGCAAACACAATGGAAGGTTGGCAAATATACATTCATTATTTTTTGTTCAAATACATTCATTCATTCATCACGTTCATGATTACTTTAATACACAATAGAAGAATTGGTGTTTTGTATCTCTTGGTATCAATTTCAGATTCAGATTCTGATTCATACTTTATTGTCCCCAGAGGGAAATTTGTTGCCACAGTCTGTCTGTACATACATTTAACATTTAACAAGAAGACACATTTACACATTACACAGACAAAAAACCTCCACCAAACCAACAGACAGGCACTGCTACCTCCTCGCCAGATTGTTGAGAGCAGTGATGGCAGATGGGATAAAACTTTTACCAGAGTGTGTTTTCTTGTGGGTTATCTGTCTGTATGATACCAGAGGGGAGGAGTGTGATGCATGGGTATAGGGGGTGGAAGGGATCATGTGCTTTGCTCTGTGCTTTGCGAGTGATGGCAGTGTCAACAAGAGCTGGTAGATTGGAAGTGGGGAGGCCAGTTCTTTTTGAGCATGTGACAATGATTTTCATAAGCTTGTTTTTATTGTTACTGGGCAGCATGGTGAAGTAGCAGAGGGTGCAGTACATGAGAAGAGATTCAATGATACTACAATACAGAATTTGCAATGCCATTTAGCACTAAGCCAGTACATCTAAAACTGACGAAAAGGGTCTTGTTCCTACCCGGAATAACAAAGCCATTTTCTGTATTATAAGTAGTGTAGCATCATAATGAGTTTGAACGCATTATCTTAAGGTCAAATGACAACATTGGCTTGCTTTTATTGATTGGTTGATTGATTCATTGATTTGTTGGTTGATTGGTTGATTGGTTGATTGATTGATTAATTGATTCATTCAAACATACATTAAACAACATAATAAATGTGCATTTTGAGTGCTTTCTGACTTTACAAAGAATGAATTGCTTTACCAGCTCTAGTCCATTGACGACTATTGTAGTCTTTCCCCTGGACATCCATTTGTCTGTGCACCATATTTCTGATTTCTTCTCCTGGATTATCCTTACATCTGAGTCAGAAGACTGTAGAAGCTGCCTGAGGTCAAATAAAACATTAGATACAGCAGCCCAGTACCATATACTGTAGTGTAGTAATGCACAGTAAAATGATCCGTAACTGATTAGGGACAAACTGAGGTTAAAAGGGAACTTAAAATAAAGTGTGTGCCCATGAGATGCAGTGCAATGCATTATGGGCATTTCCAAAAGACTGTTTTAAACTCTGTTTTAACAACTCTGTGTTGACATGCATCTCTGCAGTTCTCTTGCATGCTTCACAAACTGCACAAAATTCAGCATATATTGATGTGCATGTGTTTGCATGCAAGCAGTACATGTGTCCAGCTACATGGTCATGCATGCAGATGGGTACACACACACCCTCACGAAAGATTCAGTGCTAACACAATTTGCACGGCTCAATACAGCACAGCATCCACGCAGGGCGAGGCAAGGAGAGGAGTGGTGCATCTGACCTGAGCTCGTCTCCTTGCAGGAGGCTGGTGTCAGGATCTATTAGCCTGCAGGCGTAGCCCACGTTCACCGCTGTCTCTGTGGAAGACAACAAAGAAAGAGGAGGACGAAGCCAGTGATGCTTGTGCCTGGTGAAACTGCCTGCCCAGTGAAACCTGTCTGCCTGCCTGTCTGTCTGCCTGCCTTCCTGTCTGCTTGTCTGCCTTCCTGTCTGCTTGAGGAGCAGTGGATTGATTGTGACATGCCTTTCTGCTGCATTACCTTCCTGCCTCACAAACACACACATGTTCCACAATTTATTTGATTCCAAATACACTTACACTTAAATTTACACACTGAATCGGACTCACAAACACATATAGTTTGTACATTTTTTTGGAGTCCACATTATATATCACACACAAAACAAACACACATACACGCACACGCACACGCACACACACATGCGCGGATCTACGGGGTGGCAAAGGGTGGCAACTGCCACCCCTGGGACACAGTCTTGCCACCCCTGTTGCCACCCCATTTATAAATCAGATAATATTTTTTTAAGTATATTTTATGTTCATACATGTTGGACTGTGAGAAGGTGTGAAACCCGCACCAAACTCCTCTCAAACAGAAATCGCCAATTTAGAATCCCCCGCCCCCTCACAATGGTTTCACCCATCACCATCAGCGCAGTGACCCCCGCGAAATTTCACCATTGGCCGCAGATTGCACAGTACATGCAACTATGTGTCAACTGTCTGTAGGCCTACAACGAAGAGGTAAGTTTGACCACCGAGTCGAAAAAGTCCATAATCAGACCAATAGTCAGTCCATCAGTTAACCCGGCAACAACCTCACTGTTAGTCTACGTCATTTACATCCGCAAGACTTTGTCTCATCGAATTTTTTGATGGTCAGGTCAGATAATAAGGGCATGCTCATGCGTAGCTTAACGTTTAACGTTTAAAGTCTATTTGTGTGTGTCGCTAGTTTATAACATTTGATTGTAGCCTAAATACTGCTGTCAATGTCAACCCATACACGTGATAATTCAACACGGGTTCTCAAAATTGTCATGCATCCACTTTCCCAGCATCTATGACTATCCAAATTTGGTCGACATGTCAAATCAAACTAGAATATCTAATCGGTGTCAAGCTGGTGGCCGTTGCGTTGTTTTTACCCTTTCTTTTCATATATGGTGTAAATCAATCTAAACAAGTAAAAGTAGCCTACAGTTACATGACTGAAATTCTACTCAATCACTTTAAGTAAATGTAGCCTACTATTTTCAAACAAACCCTACTCAGAGTAGGCTACTAGACTAGACGTTTGAAAGCACATCACATATGAAGCGTTGTGCATGAGATGTAATTGCTTAGATTCCAGTTAAATCTTCCAGTTTCATTGGGTGATAAATTTCAATCATTTGCTGGTAGATGAACCAACAAGCTGAGGCCAGCACAGGAGTTTGTGTCCTCAAGAAATTAACATGTTGCTTGTTCACTCGTGTTTGAGGTCGTTTCTTAATAGGATATTTATAAAGGTACTTTAATACAGTATACATGTACTTCCTTATTCACCACTTTGTGAGTGAGTGAGTAGCCTAAATTGTGAATGGCAAGACGTAACATTTGGCACTAAAGATCAGGGACTGAGGGGGACTGATTTCCATTTAGGTTTGTTCTGAGCAAAAACATTATTTGATATCATAATATTATAATACCTATATAATATTAGGTCTTAAAAATAATAGCCTAACTTAAAGGCACAGAAAATGTCCTTGCTTTAAGCCTTGCAATAGCTTAACCTATGTATGGTGCTACCAACTGCATGACAGGCCTATAAATATTTGCCTAGTGTCTCTGGTATCTTATTTCACAAATTGTTTCAGTAATTTAGACTACATACTTGGAAAAGGCAGTTAGATAGTGTTGGATATTAATATTCTTTTTTTATCTACCGATTTATTTAGTATGACTAAATTTGTCCATATTCCCTCAAAACTCACTAGAAGACATCATTTGAGGGGTCATGTTTTAAAAATACCCCCAAATCATCAGAATCTTGTTTCAATCCATATAACCTAAATCTATTTATGGCTTATTTTATAAATGTATCCATATTCCCTCAAAACTAACTAGAAGAAATCATTTGAGTGGTCATTTTTTAAAAGAATTCTCTGGGGGAACATACCTCCAAACCCCCCTAGAATTGCTTTTTGACACTGTATAATTTAAGTACAGACTACACAGACTGTATAGTGATTACACAGAGAAAGAAATTCACATATTAAGACCCACATCATCCAAAACGCCAGCTACATCTCCGATTTGCCTCCCACCTCGTGTAATGTAATTTAGAGAACAAAACATATTCAATAAAATCCGTAGAATTTTAGGTTTTGAATAATGTCCATGGCCCCCCTCCTGGAACCTCATGCCACCCCTTCGCCACCCCAGGAAAAAATCTCTAGATCCGCCCCTGCACACACACACACAGGCATACACATACATACCTGTTTTGTCCCCGGTCAGCACCCACACCTTGATGCCTGCCTGCCGGAGAGTGAAGATGGTCTCGGGGACTCCATCTTGGAGCCGGTCCTCGATGGCCGTCACTCCCAGCAGCTGATCAGGAGTAGAGGCAGAGGGGGGGACAGAGCAGGGTATGGGGAGTTCATACACACACCTGTCACTGGTATGCCACTGTGTTACCTGAGACATGAGTCATTGCTGCTTTGCTAGATCAAGATATTAGACATTATATACATTATTATATAGAGTTATTAAAGAACCATTATATTAGATATTATAGTAGAGATATTACATTACGATGATACGTTAGACACATAATACTGTAATACTGCTGAACTTTTCGCCAAAGAAAGATTATTAATCCTAAGAATAGCTTCATCCAAAGGTGATTATGGAATATAATGCATCAGTCAGTTGGGAATGTAGCACAAAGGAAACCGACGTCATTTTAGTCTTTGTCCAGGGCTTGAAGCAAGGAAAATTTCAGTGCCTGTTATCAGACGCATTTGAAGCCGCCATACATAATTGCCTATTTTCAAATCTTAAATGGCCCGGCACATGCCTGAGTTCAGGCACAGTGCCAGAAAACGTTCAGCCTTGCTTGTCATACTGGAGTGTATGACAACATTATCCTACGCACAGTGACGCTCAGTAAATCGTCCCCTTAGAATTATAAGGTTCTATCTGACATTTTTGTCAAACTTGAGTACCAGGTAATTGACATATTCTTATGGAGAGGTGTTTCTTGAAGTTGTGAGAATTTTTGGACATTATATCTAAAGAGGCTTGTTCCACTTATCAATATAACTCTATGGAATTCTAAAACTTTGAAGCTCAATATCTCAGAAGTACTCAGAATTCTGATAGAACCTTATAGACCCTTTCAAGAGAGTTCCATTATCAGCATCATAGTTGGCCCCACAAGACTTCCTTTTTAACATTCCATATGTTATCTTAATGCAGAGGAAGTAGATTGGGGCCCAAATAGAACGTTCAAGCATTGTTTTTGTTTTTATTGATGAAAGGGTCTATAATTCCAAGGGGACGAAATGAACCCCACTGCTCTGTGAGTACCGTCAGCTCTCTCTCCATGCGGTCATGCAGCTCCTCAAGCCTGGCCTCGCACTGAGATGTCTCCGCCTGGCACTGCTCCAGCGCCTGCCTCCACTCTGACCACTGGGCCTCAGTGACCGAGCGCACGGCCACACACAGGGTCCGCAAACAGCCCTGGGCAAACAGCTGCAGCAGAGAAAAAAACATGTGTGCTCATACCATCCCATTTCTATTACTGTAATGTAATACGGAGAATTGTGTCTGACTGGAAGACTGGACAGCACTGTACTGAGACATTATAAATGTGTCTGTTTTATTTTGTTTCAGAAATGTAAGTGCTATTATGGGGTGATAAAACATGTTCATGTGTGTGTCTATGTGTGTGTATTCGTGTTTCGTTCGTTGCGTTTTCGTGTCCCTCTCTCTCTCTCCCCCCATCTGATGTTCCCAGTACACATGACATGGACATTATAGTTGTTGGGATTGATTACATCATAGTGTGAGATCTAGCAATAAAGAAGACATGCAGCTACCCAATTTTGCACTCATTCCCCAAAAACTCCCCAGCTGTTGTTGATGATGTTGTTTTGTGTGTGTGTGTGTGTGTGTGTGTGTGTGTGTGTGTGTGTGTGTGTGTGTGTGTGTGTGTGAGAGAGAAATAGAGAAAGACAGAGACAAGTAGATGTGCATGTATGTGTTTGTGGGTACTACACATTAGTGGTGGTTAGTGGGGTTCCCCTGTCACTGTGAAGCGATTTGAGTATTGTGAAAAGCACTGTATGAATGTAATGTGGTGTTGTTGTTGTTGTTGTTGTTGTATGTGTGTTCCTGTGTTTTTCAGTCCCTCACATCCAGTGCTCTATCGCTGCTATCCCTGTGTGGGCAGTCCCTCTGTAGTCTCTCCAGGATGACCATGTCTGCCCCTTTACAGTACAGCTTCAGCCCTCCACCTGGTTCCCTTACTGTCAGAACACACACACACACACACACACACACACACACACACACAAATGCAGACAAGACACACACACACACACACACAGACAAACCATTACATACAAATTCCAACACCAAACAAACAAACACACACACTAACAAACAAACAGACACTACTGCATTTCCTCTCCAGGGGGCAGAGCAGCCCAGCAGACGCACCTAACACAGACATGCGCCTCCTCTTGCTGGTGAAGTCGATCAGAGCCAGGAGCTGATACTGGCGCATGTGGTCCAGCTCGCTGATGGTGAGAGAGTCTCGCGTCCGGGAGAGAAAGACACAGCCCATCTCCCGTGCCGCCCCAACCAGGGCCTCCTCGTCAGGAGACGCAGCCTGGTAATGTGGAGCCCCTGGGGGGAAAAAACATTTAAACGTAACCATCACCTGTGATATAACAACTTCAGATGTCTTTTGAACTTGGAAAAGTTTACTCCATTGACATAGCACATTCTCCCTCTTTAGCTCACAAAGCAGTGTATGCTTCATGTTCATGACTGTAGAGAGCATTGGGCAGCTTGGCACACACACGAACTGAAGAAATGAAACCAAAATAGTTCAGGGTCCAGTGCCATCATGTGCCAGTGTTAAGTACTCTCTCTCTCTCTCACCCTCCTTCCATTCTGTCATGACGGTGTGGCACAGCGCCAGCGCGATGAAGAACTCTCTGGTCTGTGGGCAGTGCTGCTTGACCAGCCGCTCCACCAGTCGCTGGTCCCAGAACTGCAGCCCGCCACAGGAGAAGCGGTTCCAGCTCAGGTCCAGAGGCTGAGCACAAGAGGACAGCAGGGGTGGGTCTCAGAAGCTCAATTGTGTTTTATGCCCCCAACATCGTCTTCCAGGCAGCGCTGCCACCGCTGACTTAAAGGCTATACCTAGGCTATACCTAACCCCAACCCTAACCTTAACCCATGCCTAACCCTTGTGCCTTCCGCGCAGCACTGCCTTGAAGACAACGTTGGGGGCATAAAACACCAAGAAACATCTCAGAACCATTTATCAGACAGTTCAGGAGAGAACAAGCAGGAAATGGCAGGGATGCATGTTTTTATCTTTGATCAATCAGTGATGATTCTAAATAGAGTTTACACAGAGCTATCTTGGTATTGCTATACTGAACAAATCCTAGTTCACTTCCTACTTTTTCTAACAAATGCTTCTTAACTTACTTTTTCTAACAAATGTTTCCTATTTTTCTAACAAATACTTCCTACTTTTGCTAACAGAGTTCATGTCCAAGTGAAAACATACCGTTTGATTCTCTGAATGGGCTGGCACATCCCCTAAACAAAAAGAAAAAAACACAGAAGGGAATCATTTCACTAAAATCACTTCCCTGAATGGACCATGTCTTTTTTCTGTGTCGGCCACTGCTAGGGCGTCCTGACTGACCGTAGATGTCCCCAGCAATGCAGCATTGGCGGAAGAGCAGGCGGTTCTGGGTCAGGGTGCCGGTTTTGTCGCTGAGCAGGTGTCCCACCTGACCAAGCTCCTCATTGAGCGAGGTGTTCCGTGCGTGAGCGGGATTGTCGGTGTCTGCGTGGTACATCTGCAGGTCCCAGTTGATGAACTGACTCTGGATCACTTTCATCACCTCAAACCTGCAAAGGACATGACGAGTGAGTCACTGCGGAGTCACAGAACCAGACTTGTGTGGAAAGTTAAGCTCTAAACACTGAACATTTTGAACGGTCTGTCATCTTGACTGCCATTATTACTATGCTAACAATGTATCTGTGCAGAGGTGATACAATATATGAAAATCTCCAGGAGAATCACAAAGACAAATATAGTATATAACAACTAATTACAGTAAAGGTACACTATGCAAGATTTTCCAATTTCATGGTAAACATACGTGTAATAGGCGAATCATTCACCTAGCATAACTATGCAGCATATACGTAGTGAGTCACTACCGAGAAAACCAGCCATGCAACTTCAAGAACAGCGGCCCGACAAATCTCGGAAGAATCGTGAAACATTAGCCTACCTTGTCAGTAGATATAGCTCTTTGGAGATAGTTTTTGCCTGTTGTTAATCCTTAGTCCCCTGTACACATTTTCATTGTGTACAGGGGGTATAAGTCACGAGAAGTTTGCTATTTACAACAGCAGAGTAAAACATAAATATATCACGACTCTAGAGGGAGCTCTACAGTTGCCAAAAATGGCTAAACCTGCACAGTGTACCTTTAAGTAATTATTAGGGCTGTCAAAATAACTGATTAATTTCGATTAATTAATTTGAGAAAAAATAACTGATTAAAAAAAATAGTGCAGATTAATCAATTCCGTATGACCTTTGACCCCGAGCCGTTCTAGTCAGTAAAAATTAGACTGTAAAATGAAGGAGAGAGAAGAAAATGTGCTGCCTGGATCATTGATTGGAACATTTACTTTTAAAAAACGGCCTGATGGTGTTGATAAAAAATAAAGTGTTGAAAATAAAGTCCTCTGCAATGTCTGCAGCAAGGATTTGCATATCACCGGAGTTCATCAACTCTGTAGTTGCACATCAATGCAAAGAAATAAGTGTTGACATTGAGGGGAGTGTTCATTTATTTTCATTGTGTCCCCTAGGTTATATCTGTGGCCTGAAATGCCTTGTATGTGAAAACAACTTCTTCCCTAAGCACTTTTGAATTCATTTCCTCAGCATATTAGGTCATATCTTAGATTATTATGGCAATTATTTGAACAGTGAAAATAATAATAAAAGAGTCTTTGAACTTTATTGTCACTAATGCTGATTATTCAATGATTCATTTGAATTTAAATATTTAAAATACTTTCACAGCATAAATTATATATGCGATTAATTTAGATTAATTAATCACAGAGTATGTCATTAATTAGATTCATTTTTTAATCGGTTGACAGCCCTAGTAATTATATATGAGAATCTCCTCTCAAGTACTGTGTAGGAGTTTGCGGGAGGTTTGGGTCCTTACGAGATGTACATGGACATGGGGATAGCAGGGCTCATCAGGATCACGTAGCCCCAGAAGGTGAGGAAGGCTCGGTAGGCTGGACTCGAGTCGCCCCCCAGGGCCGCCAGTGGCTCCAGGCGTGAGGACAACTGGTGCTCAAACACACCTGAGCCAACAGCCAACAGCAGGTCCACAAGCAGCACAAATGTAATGATCTGAGACAGGCAAGGCAGCAGATCACCGATTAACATTAGAAAATGTGTTAATTTATCATGAGTGATTAATCGAACTGCTTATAAACCACAAGTAATGTTACGTATATTGTATAATGAAGGTCATTCAATTCCATTCCATTTTATTCATATAGCGTCATAACATATAAATGTCTTAATGATTTTTACAAAGCCCAGTTTGAACTTGATACCCCTATACCAAGCATTAAGGCAACAGGGTTACAGAAAAAATGACTTATGAGTTAGGACTATGATTTGTTTATAGTAGCTTTTCTTCTGGGAACTAACATTACTCAATTCATGTATGAGCAAGCCGTTAGCTTTAAATTGAACAAACATGAATGAAATATTGAGTAATTAATTAAGTGATGTACATAAGTCTATATTAATGATATAGCAATCCATTACAATGTAACAACAATGTGACTAGATCCATTCTTGCCGGTTATCCAAAACGGCACATCTCTTACCGCCAGAATAACCCTGTTGAGGATCCTCTCCACTTGGGTTGTCTTTAATATCACCTTGCCACAGTTTTTCATGATCTTAGTGTCTGCGCCTGGCAACAAACCAATACAGCAGAGCAATAAATCATGATGAGCTTTTGGATATTTGTATGATGAGAAGTGCCACATTCTGTGTAGCAACAGTCTATTTAACGGTTTTAGCTCATGTTGTCAGGATTTGTAGCTACTTTAGCTTTGCTGGTAAAAAAGTGGCATGCACAGTAGTACATTTCCAAGCCAGAGAAAATACTGTGTAGAGGGCACATATGTAATATCTTCAATGTTTACATTCATTTATCTCGTCACTTCTAGACATGTTAACCAACATTGACTCTTTCATCTAAAGCAGTGCATGTATTTTATGAACTAAACCGACAAGTTTACCTCAAACCCATGATCTAGTTTGCTGAGCTTTTTTCTGTATCCTCAATCGTTATGGAATCCGCAAATTTGACCTCAACCCATGACCTTTTCTGTTGTTGGTACACTGCTCCACTAACCATTCTTCGGAAACTGCAGTACCCTCATCTCATACTCTGACTGCCATCTATATGCCCACACAGTGCTACTGATGCTAGTTTACGATACTGTAAAACTGTTACAGAATTCATTTTTTTCGTACATTTTAAGAGCGGCATACCTGCATATATGGTTAGACCGTATGCGTGATCGGTGTTTCGCAGCACTGTCCCTCTGAGAAGGACGTGCTCAGGATCCAGCCTGTGGGTCTCCCCGTTCCACCGTAGCTCCCCCTGGAAGGAGTAGAGACGGCCATTGGGCTCCTCACAAAACACAATACCTGAGGATTAACAGAAGCAATTTAACACAAAATGGAAGGAGCCTACTATGATGTTTCTCCACTATAGATTTTACTATCGAATGCACAGGAACTGACTCTGACTAGAAACAGAGACAGAGAGCATGAGAAGAAATCATTTGGATTTGCATTACAGTTTTTCTCGATTGCTTTAAAGGAACCATATGTAAGAAATGTATTTCAATTAATCATAAAATGGCCCTGATATGTCACTAGACATTAAGAAATCATGTTCATTTCAAATACTTATATCACTGACAACAGTAATCCGGCCAGGATATTGTCATTTAAAAAGTGAAGTTGCAGCCCTCAACTGATGTTGATGTTGTGTTTTGGCCTGATGTGCCACCCTCCACCTATCTACTAATCACGAAGTCAGTAGTGTTTCGGCATCCGGGTTGGCAACCTCAAGTCGGGGGAGAGGGAGGGGATACACCGCTCTACAGTAATTTGAAAGTGATTGCAGTACCAGTTTTGGCCACAATCTTACATATGGTTCCTTTAATGCTTCTGTCAATCTAAGACAAAATGGAGGGGAGCCTAGCCTACTATGATGTTTTGCATTTGTTTTTGGTTCTGGACTGCCATCATCAATCAACACTGGGTGCTCTCAGAGTGCTGTGATGAGGATTTACAGTATGAGCTTGGGTCACCCAGACCCTGTTTAGGAACAATACCCAGTTTTTACTCTTCAACCATGCCAAATGACCCTGACACACAACCAAACACTGAACTAAAAACACAGAAGTCAATGAGAAACCAGCACCTAAGCCAATGTTTACCAGAGACTTCATCACCAGTGCATCTCGAACACTTTGTTTGATTTTGGAGACCCATTTGGAGACGGTGTATCTAAGGAATATAAGGTGTGTATCTACAACAGAGAGGCACACTAAGTTACCGTTGAAGCTTGAGAGGCTCTGCTCCAGCGGGTCAGAGGCCAGTGCATTGTGGGTAGCAGCCAGCGCCTGGCGAAACTTGAGGTTGGTCTCTCTGTCAAAGTGAGCCATAGCATATGACACTGTGGTTAGTCACCACATTTCCAAACCATGCCACAGAACTAGACCATTATGTAGTGGTTGAGGAAAGTAGTTTTCTAAACCAGATCCTGTCCTAAGCGTGAAAAACAGTGAACAAAGAACAGCTGCACTTGGTCTGTTCGGGGGCTGGTTCAATGTTGAATGGCCAGAAAGTTTCTCACCCATCTATGTCAGCGGTTTCCACATAGCACAGACTGTGTGGCTCAGTGCTGGACAAAAGAAGAAGATCTGCCTATGGACACACACACAGAGACACACACACACAGACAGACAGATGGATAGACAGAGAGACAGACAAGAAAAGGATGAAGAGTTATTTTACAGGCTAAAGCTTTTCAACCATTACCTATAGTCACTAAAGTATAATATCTCTCTCAAATATCTCCCTTCAATTAGATAGATAGATAGATAGATAGAGAGATAGATAGAGAGATAGATAGATAGATAGATAGACTCTCCCAGGCTCATCAATGCCACTTACTGGTATGATTTGGTCTTTGTGAATCCTCAGCACGTCTCCAACGGACACATCTTTCCACTGGACTGTTTTTAATCTAACACAAAGTAGAAAGAGAGAGAGAGGAGAGAGAGAGACAGAGACATAGAGAGCATGAGAAGTAATCATTAACATCACATTTTCAAAACAATCAACACACAGGCCTAAACAGAAGCACTCTGGCCAAAATGAGACACTTTTGCAAAATATACTTTATACAATATAAAACATTTAAAACATGCAACAAAGCTAATGCAAGGTTGGACTCTTTCAATGAGAGCTATGTTAAATGTATAGGAAAAAGGGTGTACAAAAAGTGTGAAACTAAAGAAAAGGTGTTAACACATTTTCAAGTGATGACTTCTGCTATGCTAAGAAGGTCAAATTAAGGTTCTTTAAGTGCATCTTTGCGATCAAGAAAAGCTATAAACATGAACGTTTTTTTTTTATGAACCTCAGCTACCCAGTGTCTGAGGCCAGAGAGACCAGCATCCCCCTCAGGGCTTACCCTCCTGAAGTCAGAAGATCACAGGACCTGCTGTTGATCTGTTTATCACTGCGTCTGCGCCCCTAAAACACACACACACACACACACACGCACACACACACACACACACACAGACACACACACACACACACACACACACACACACACACACACACACACACACACACACACACACACACACACAAAACATCATCAACAACAGCTGGGGAGTTTTTGGGGAATGAGTGCAAAATTGGGTAGCTGCATGTCCTCTTTATTGCTAGATCTCACACTATGATGTAATCAATCCCAACAACTATAATGTCCATGTCATGTGTACTGGGAACATCAGATGGGGGGAGAGAGAGAGAGGGAATGGGCAAATGGAGAAAGTGAAAGACAATGAAAGAGAGGAAGGTAGAGACAGGAAACTGGCCAAAAAGTGAAAGTGTGTGTGTGTGGGAGAGAGAGAGAAAGAGAGGCTTTTCAGTAGTGTTTAAACTCACCAGATCAGAGACCAGATCCTTGAGCGCTCGCACAAACAGGACTATGAGCAGAGGGAACACAGTGATGTACCATGGGATGGTGGCAATGACAGGCACACACTGTAAATTGCATGACACACATTGCATTACAACAGCTTCATAAAAAAAAATACACACAAAGACAACCATCCGGCATATTCCCAGGAAGCTGCTGATCAGCATTTGGGCCTGTGTCTCAGTCAGCTGGCATCAGGGTGGTTTTTAAAGTGTGTGGTTTAGTTATGAAGCTGCCTGGGGGAATGGTAAAGCAGCTAATATAAGAACCATATGACTTCATTCTCTGAGCAAAACAAAGCCGTAACACTCTAGGTTTACCACTAACAGTAAATTAACTTTAACACTAAACCATACACTTATATATTTAGAGTATGTCTATTTGGGTAGTTGATTATAGTGTAGTGTGATTATAGTGTAGTGTGTTTGATTATCATATCAAATAAGTTATCATATAAGTTAAATAGAATAGAATAATTAGAAAGTTTTGCCATGTCTGTCACTAAACCATACACTTGGAATATCATTCCTCAGTTTCAAAACACCCATGTCTCATACTACACTATGATCACCAAAACACAATACACTTATATCAACTAGTCAAATAAGAGTCAAATAGTTTTTGTTACATAAAGCCACAGCCAGCCCAATTTGATTAAAGTGTGAATGTCACCCTGGGTTATTTCCCTCTGATATAGGATAGAAAGGTTTCTCTTACCCACCTGCATTATCACTATCAGAAGGAAGTAGAAGTTTGCAAAACGCTGGAACTGCTCATAAATTGTGTACGGCAGGAAGTTCAGAGGGGTGTATTTATGACTGCGCATGGTATTGTCCTGCCACAAACAAACAAACAAACAAAAAATAAACAGACACTGAAACAAGGGATCCCAGTTCTGTGGAATGTAAAATAAGGCCATGCAGCCTCAGGTGAATTGCGAAATGTGTGAAACTCGCTCACCGCATATCGCCCCCATTGGAAAAAGAAGAACGACTTCCTCTGCAGTTGTTTATGGAAATGGTCAGAGTTTGCTCGCACCTCCCAGCTGATGTCTGAGCCAGCCATGGCAACAACATCACAAAGAGAAAAGAATTGTCATTGCAGAATGCTGGGGGCTTTGTGGTTTGTGATTATTCACACGCAATTGAGTAAATGTAATGACAGGTAAGGTGGTAAGAGATAAAGAAAACCTTTACCTGAACTCTCTGAACTGCAAGATTTCTTTTTGGCCATTTGAAGAGAAACGAGAGGTGCTCTAAAACAGATAGTCAGAAAAAGGTAGAAAAAGTTCAATAGTTGCAGTATATACAGTAAGATAAACATACTAACCCCTTTAACACTTACCTTTGTGAAAGGAAATGTCAATACTTGTTCAAAAAAATAATTATGATCTTAAGTTAAATGTAACATCTCCTGAAACGTTTCCAGGATGTTCAACTCCAGGCAGCAGAGCGGTCATTTCTGCAAGCTGAAGGAAAGAAAGAAGGAAATGGAAAAATGTGTCCTATCTCCAGTGGTTTGGGAAAAAATGTGATAGGTAAATAAGCAGTTAGAAGGTGGAGCTACAATATGCAGAGGGGCCACAGGTGGGTTCTTGGCTCTTATCTGTGACCACATCCAAGACTTACATTTCTATTGTAGAATGGATGGGACTATTGACACAGCAGCTCAGCTCATGCTTTGTCATCTTGCACGTTGACCGCTGCTTTGTTTGCTTCATTATGTTGGTGTACCAGCAGAACTTGGATAACCAGCAATGTCAAGACCCTTCTTAACAGGAAAAAGATGGCGTTCAGAGAGGGGGACATGGCAGAGCTGAGGCGCGTGCAAGGGGAAAAATTCAAGCTGAAGGAGGCTAAGGAGGACTACAGAAGGAAGGTGGAACAGAAGTTGCAGGAAAACAACTTGAAGGAGGCATGGGACTGCATGAAGGTTATCACTGGCCTGAAGAAGAACAGCAGTTCTGTGGAGGGGGACCTGGACAGGGCGAACCAGTTGAACCACTTCTACAACAAAACCAACATAACTTTTGAAGTCTATCGAACAACAGTACTTTCTTGACGTGAAAAATTATCTTTTAAATTCACACACATCATATGTGAAATTCGTGGCACAATTCAAACTGGACCAAAAAATAATTGTTATCTCTCCATTAACTCCCGTTCATATTTTTTTGAAAGATAGGTCCCTTGTAGCGGAAATAAAGCGGAAGTCACTGGGACACTCTATACCAGTGCAACACTCACCTCCATCATCACAGGCTATCGTACCCCCACCATCACTGGATTTTGCACCCCTCCCCCACATGGCGATCACAAACAATGAGGTGACAACGACTTCAGTCAACAGCCATCAGACACACAGATCCTAGATGCACCCCTCCCCCTCCCCTCCCCTTACACCCCTCACCATTACAACAGATCAAGTGAAAGCCCAACTAAAGAAATTGCGCAGCAATAAAGCAGCGGGGCCTGACAGACTGTGTCCAAGGCTACTCAAGGCCTGTGCTGCTGAACTGGGGGAGCCACTGAAGCACATCTTCAATTTGAGCCTACGCCTTGGACAAGTTCCAACACTGTGGAAGACATCATGTCTCACCCCTGTCCCTAAGAAGCCACACCCTAGTGAGCTTAATGACTACAGAGCTTTCGCTCTTACATCACACGTGATTAAGACAATGGAGCGATTGGTCTTAGGTATGCTCAGACCCCAGGTACGCCATGCACTAGACCCGTTACAGTTTGCATACCAGGAGAAAGTGGGCATGGACGATGCCATCACTTATCTTCTACACAGGACACATTCCCACTTAGACAAGGGGAAAAGTGCTGTGAGAATCATGTTCTTTGATTTCTCAAGTGCTTTTAACACCATCCAACCCCTCAGATTGGGAGACAAGCTCTTGCAGATGGGTGTGGACGCTCACCTGGTAACCTGGATTACAGATTACCTGACCGAACGACCACAGTTCGTCAGACTGAAGAACTGTCTCTCTGACACTGTGATCAACAGCACCGGAGCACCACAGGGAACTGTGCTCTCTCCAGTCCTGTTCACCCTGTACACATCTGACTTCTGCTACAACACCGAGTCATGCCACATGCAGAAGTTTTCTGATGATACTGCAATTGTGGGATGTATCAGGAATGGGCAGGAGGAGGAGTACAGGAGCCTGGTGGAGGACTTTGTGCAATGGGGCAAACTCAGGTGGCGTTTACACAACGCAGGTTTTTGTGAAGGTTTTGTTTGTTGAAGGTGAGGTTTTGTTAACGGTTACGCCTTGCGTGTACACGACGCCGGCAGTTTAGGAGACTGAAACCGATAGCTTTTGAAACCGGATTCCGTAGTGGGAACTTTTGAAACCGCCGGCTAACTTTCGCCATGTAGACGCCTGTAGGTGCAAAGCCGGCAACTTTATGACGACATAGCCCCACCTCTCAACTCAGCCACGGCACTCGACCTGACATGCTGCTTGTCAAAACAAACCAAACCATTTATTTATCATATTAAAATGTTTTTCTTTCCCCGGTCATGGTTTATGTGCACAATGTAGCCTATCAGCCTTTAGTGGCTAAATTAGAAGCACACGTTAGCTTAACTTAGTTAAACATTACTGCATGTTAGCGTTTTCTCCTAGCCTGGAAACCAGACTCTCTGACTTCGCCATTCCGACACGAGGTCATTAACAGTGGCGTAGCCAGGATTTTTCAACGGAGTGGACTTTTGCGAAGTAGGCTAGGCCGGGCCTTTATTTCTTTATTCCAATATGGGCAGTATAGGCCTACAGTAATCGTCCCAACTTTAAACAACACACAATTTCATCATAGCTCAGACGATTCATGGCAAAAAAAAAAACAATAAAAGGCTATATTGATAAATAGCAGGGGCAACAGGATTGGATTCTATAATAGCCTATGCACAAGAACTTCAACCGAAAGGTTAGTCGCGTCTCAAGGAGTCCAAGAGTGCGCCTCACACACAGAAATCGACCGGAAGTACGTAGGCAGGCCGAGGCCAGGGCCCACTTCCCCGAAAGCATCTTAAGCCTAAGAGCGTCGTAAAGTCCCTCTTACGAACGTCTTAAGATTTGCCGACTGTTTCCCGAAACCATCGTAGCTTAAGAGTATCGTGAAAACACTAGTAGATCTACGAGTGCTCCAGAGTACTCGTTACCGGCTAAGAGCGTCTTAACAGTACTTCTCACTGAGGTCACCAACAGGACATACAGAGGAATTACAACTTAGAATACATAATCCAATTTACGTTCCCATTCTTTATTGTGTTTACCTGTGATGAATCAGATTTTAGCGTGCAAAATAGCCTACATTTAATGGTCATAATAATGTGATGAAAAGCGGACAAAAATGCAATCAAGTTATGAAACGAGACGTTGCCAGAATAGTTTGACATTATCTTTGCTAAGTGAATATTTTATTAGGCCTATGAGGTAAAAAGCAGAGAAAGCAACATGTGGTTTAGTCTGTAGCCTACTGCATCAAAATCTAAGCCTGCACATTTCCTCTCTTTCTTACTCAACTTCTTTCTTATCTTCAAACGTGTTCTTAAGTGGCACCGCGAAAAATTATTGCATGGTGCAACAATCTAATCTTAAAATAATTACAATTATTTATGTCTCTGTGTGGTATATAACCTACTTGGGATGCTTACATGCAGATGTCAAAGTGTTTCTATTTTCGTATTGATGTGAATTAATGTGTAGATCCGAAGTTTAAATGGTAGGCCTATAGCTGTGACGTGCAGTCACCTGACATCACCGTCAAATCAGAGGATATTTCAGAACTATTAACGTGGACAGCTCCCCTTAAGAGCATCTTAAGAGCAGTGCATGCGCGTTCACGCTACGAGCATGTTCGGGAAACAGTCGGAAAAAGCAAACGCACGATCGTAAGATGAATCGTAGAAAACCCTCTTAAGAGCGTGTCTCCGTCGTTATCGGGGAAGTGGGCCCAGGCTAGTTTTCTCCAGTGGTGCTCAGACCTAATGCAATGCGTAGGCTAATCATTTGAAATTTCACATAGCAGTCACATACCTTGAAAATGAACTTTATTAGTTTAACAGTTGAATTGAAAACCGAATTGTCTGTAGTCTCCTTATTTCATGTGACTGCTTAACCAGAGCCCTTATAAAGTACCAAAGCCATGACGTAGCGTTGTCAAGGCAGCGATATCACTGGATCTAAACAAATCAATCTACCATTAGAAATCACCATAGCGGTGGCTTTCTTAATCTATTTCAATAATTTTACAATGTTTCTAAGACGTTAGTATATTTTTTTACAGTGAAGGAATCACATACTAGCCTACAACATATATTCATACCAACACGATCAAATTCGTGACTACAGAGTTTTATTTTAACATGGGTTTCCTTCGTAAAAGAGACCTGCATGTAACTTCACAGCATGCGGTTAAAATCCTTAAATTCACGGACGTGTTTTGGCTTTATTTTTTTGGCAAAAAATGTCACTCTTAACAGCCGCCAGTCTTTGAGAAGACGTGAAATATCCACTGGAATTTTGTTTCTTTCTAAAACACCTGCCAGGGAATCCGTGTTATGTGGCTAAGCTGCTGCTTAGCAGGTAAAACACGTTTAAATGGATATATTTATTTTTATTAGCTAGAAATGATGCCACATGTCTACATTCAATGCTATTTAAGCCACTTCGAAAGTTTGTTTAGATCCAGTGATTCTGCCATCATGGAAACTCTACGCCACACTTCGGGACTCTATTAGACATTCTCTGGTTTCAACAATGTTTTCTTCTACACGATTCATGCAAAATTATCGTGAAGCTTCTGCACAGCGGCGCCATCGACTGGTCTGGCATATGCACTACAGCACATTTAGCCGGTTACACCTCTGTGTGTACACGCAAGGTTTTTTCTTGCCGGTGTCGTTAAAGGTGTGAAAGCGGTAAGAGAAAATTCTCCCAGCGGTTTCGTGTAAAGGGCCCCTCTCAATCATCTTCAACTCAACACTTCAAAGACCAAGGAGATGGTGGTGGATTTCCGCAGGTCTAAGCCCACTCTGCTACCAGTCCACATTGATGGGGTCAATGTGGAGGTGGTAAGCACCTACAAGTATCTGGGTCTCCACCTGGACAATAAACTGGACTGGTCAGCCAACACTGATGCACTCTACAAGAAAGGGCAGAGCAGGCTGTACTTCCTGAGGAGGCTGCGGTCCTTCACACATTGAAGCAGCAAGCTCCTCAGGATGTTCTACCAGTCTGTTGTTGCCAGCGTCCTCTTCTATGCAGTAGTATGCTGGGGAGGAAGCACAAGGAAGAAGGATGCGGGGCGAATTGACAGGCTGGTAAGGAAAGCTGGCTCTGTAGTGGGAGCTGAACTGGAGTGCATCACTTCACTATCTGACAAAAGGACCCTGAACAAGCTGATCAACATCTTGGACAATGAGTGTCACCCACTCCACAGCACTATTGTTAAGCAGAAGAGCCTGATCAGCTGGAGACTTCCTTGCACAACAGACAGACTGAGAAAGTCATTTGTCCCCAGGGCCATTGAACTGTTCAATGCTTCACTTAAGGGAAGAGGAGAGATAGACTTCTCTGCATAGTCTGTCTGCCTCTTCACCCCCTCCATGTTTGGATACTGTCTGTCTACTAGCCACTTTTACCACTGTCTTTCTGCCTCACTGTTTGCGTGCTATATTAGCACATTAGCACATATGCATAACCCCTCCCTCCATGCCACAGCCGAACTGTGGCCACACATACCTTTTCTTAAAGTAGTTAAATATATAGATAGACTTTATTTTTGCATTGTTGCACTGTTGGACTTACTCATTTGCACTATCACCATGACCACTATCACCATTGCACTATCACCATGACACTCATTCACACAGAGCACCTTACCTTACCTTACTATGCACAGAGAATCACAGGCTCAGTCCTGCCTCAGTCATTGCAAGCGCCTCTGATTGATTAATCACCACTATGTGGATACTGTTTTTAGAATTGATTTAGATTAAGTGTTAGTTAGTATAATTTGTATTTTAGTATATTTAGTATATTCTTTATCTTCTACTGTCCTTATTGCTTAGTTGTGTTTTTATATTATATACTTTAATTACTTTTTCTGCTGTTAAAGAATGTGTATGTGTTGTCTGTATGCTGCTGAGACCTTGAATTTCCCCTGGGGATCAATAAAGTATCTATCTATCTGTCTATCTATCTATCTATCTATCTGGTTTCTGTTCCCCTTTGGGAAATGTTTGGTCCAATTTCATTGGATCACTCGTGTTCTAGCTGTTGTTTGTAGCTTGTTCTACAGTTCAGATTTGCCCACTAATTCCCATCAAAGTCAGGGCACACATACTACACTGCCTCTATAATGCCTAACATGCCTGTGGTTCGGGTAACTCACCATGTCCGCTGGAGCCGAATCCAACTCCTGTATCCTTTTGCTCTGAAAGTCCTGGGTTATGTATTAAAGCCCATGAGCTATCTACCTGAGGACAGAGCACTGACGAAACACAGGCACACCTGCTAATTTGCATGCATGTGAAACAAGTGATCCATTACCATCACTCCCTTACCCTTTTTCTCTCATACCCCATTCAAAACAATTGGATACATGTGATTCCATGGGGTGGAGAGAGAGAAAGGAGAGAAAGAAGAAAAAGAAGAGAGAGAGAGAGAGAGAGAGAGAGATGAATAGAGGAAGCCCTTTGGTGTCAAATGGGTTCATTTTCTGAGGACACAAACACCTTTGGTCCCAAGACTCTCAATCAGTCTGTCTCTCCTGTCACCGCCAAGGTGGCAATCACTCCTGGGAGTCTGCTCTCCCAAGCCAGCATGGCCTATTAGTGTGTTAACACACACTGGATCACTCTCCAGTGGAAACAGGTCATCATTGGGCACACAGCTTCACTGCTGCTATAGACACACGTCACTAGCGACAGACGGTGTGTGTGTGTGTGTTTGTGTGCGTGAGTGAGTGTGTGTGTGTGTCTTTGGGATGTAAGTATGCATTTAGGTGGGGAACACTGCATCATTGTCTGCACTGTTTTTTAAATCCTTGGATCCCGGCCATTCAGCACACAGATCTGATTTCACCACTTGCTATCTTCCTCATGTGGCCTCTCTGTCCCTGTTGTTTTGCAACTTTCTGGCCTCTCTCTCTCTCTCTTTTTGTGTGTCTCTCTCTCACTCACTCGCTCTCTCCCTTTCCTCCCCCACTCTCTCTTTCTCACTATTTCACAAGTGCTTTGGGTATCCAGATAAAGCGCTATATCAATACAATGTGCTGTAGTTCAGCCTTTCCATTCAGGATTTGTTCACAGATTTCCCTTTTCCTTTTTGAATGACAGAAGTGCCTTCATTCTATATGGTTTTTTTTTATATTTTTCTGTTTAAGTGGTGCAGTACAAAACTATAGAAATGCTACATTTACAATGAACCAAAGTGGAATAAATCTCACACTTCAATTGGACATAGAGCAATAACCACAAGATTCACCACACACTGTACATGGAAACCTAGATTTCACCTCACACAAGCGTGGCCTGATTTCGATCTGTGTTTTTGTATGTTTAAATTCTGTAACCTCCTTTGTTATAAAGCATCACAACACATATCTTAGTGTTCTATTTCACAATTGTCCCATCTAGTGGCAAAACAAGAGAACTGCAGCTTTTCAGAAAATTAAAGACTTAAAAAATGAATGTTGTTCAGTTCTCAACAGCAGTGTGAGCTTGATCTGCAAGTGTGACTCTTATCAAGTGTCAATCTCAATGCTTTTTTTCCACAGCAACTTCATGCAAGTTCACAGCTGCTAACGGTTTGTGTGATCGAGGGGGGAAAGTGTGTGTGTGTGTGTGTGTGTGTGTGTGTGTGTGTGTGTGTGTGTGTGTGTGTGTGTGTGTGCGTGTGTACATATGGGTATGCACATCTCTTTGTGTGTCCATTTGTTTTGGGTAAGCGGTTGACACCTGTGTGTGAAAACAACCAAGCAGGGCATCTATTTATAAATTTGAGCCTAGCGCCAGGGTGGTATTGCACAGCATGCGTGATATTCGTGGCTTATAGTCCCTGGCCTTCTGAACAATGTGACCAACCAAACCGGCTTGGCCTGGACTTTTCCGCGACAGTTAAACCGTGACAGTTAAACTGCAGACCGCTTACCAGGCAAAAACCTCATCTCCACCATACCACATTTCCTACCTTCGCTCGCTATAGAAAGTCCGGTGGAGGTGGCGGTCGCTGTGATGGGGACAGGCTGGAGCTAAGCTGCTGGGACTGTTAAACTGGAAATCCAAAGCAAAGCGCAGGGGGTCATGAAGGTAGAACAAACTGACCAGAAGAAAAAGAGATCAGGAGATAAATAGATACTACATTTTCAATATTTCATGGCAACTCAAAAAGCATGAAGTAGAGCTGCGCCTTGTTTTTAAGTCCTCTTGAGAAAGGTTCTCTGGTGCAGTGGTCAAAAAGTCTTAGTACATTGGCAAAGAGGACTTGCACTCTGAGAGACCAGTAATCACACAAGGTTGGTTATTAGACCACTGTATTTTAGTTTTTTTCTTAATTTTTCAAAAGTTTTTTGAGGCAACACAATGTGCAAAAAGTGCAAGAGTGCTGTACATTCCTCATATATTTCATGGCACCTTTCAGGGCACCCAAGGTTGCCTGACAGATAAAAAAACATCAGTAAAACGTACACTGACATTAATAAAACATTAAATGAGCAGGTTTTAATGCTGGTTGGAAGGTTTTAAGAGCAGTTTTAAATTGTGGGAGTCAAAGGATGTGGAGTGAGGTGAGTCCCATGGTTTGGGTGCAGTGTCGGAGAAGGCCCTTGCACCTATTGTGGTGATTCTGATGTTTGGAAGGGCCAGAATTTCTGCTGTACATGACCACAAAGAATAAGAAGGAGTTAGAGTATGTTGGGTTCAGTGATATATGTATTAAATAAATACTAGAAATGAAGGCTTAAAACACAGAAAGACTTAAACAGATGGAGGTTAATACAGCCCGTAACTGTCTGTCTGAATGTGGGTTGGCATGGTAGGGCCCAAGAGCCAGTGTCATGACCAATGGTCCATTACACCACAGCCCACTTTTGTGTTGAGTTAAAGAGCTAGCCTGTGGAACAAAATATTTTCTATCTGTTGAGCATGAAAGAGACAGGAGTTGGAAATGATGAAGCTGCCTGCAAATAGGTAGCCTGGATGCCAGCCAAACTTAGCCCCACCCACAACATTTGAGGTTGGGAAGTTAGGTCTGGACTTGTTCCGTTGTGGAGCAACTATGCCCGAACCAGAGTGGTTCGGACCAGAAGAACTCCTTAACGGTTTTGTTCAGACCTGAAAATGCAACTGTGTTTGACAGACAGAGGACAGATGTAGGGGGGGGGGGGGGGGGTCTTAGTGTTTCGTACACTTGTACAAGTAGTTAGAGCTAAACGTTAAACCTATTACACTATGTCATACATTACCTTACATTATGTTTTATTATGGTCAGGTAGAACAACAGGCCTGTCATGAAATGTACTTTACCAGTAGGCTATGTGGTTTAGTGTGCCCCAGTGCCCTAAAAACATACACCACAATCAGCTACAAACCAACACCATTATCAGAGGCATATCTGCAGCCTGGCTCATCAGCAAATTATTCTGCTGGGCTCTGTTTCAAAATAAAATCTGCAGTAATGACTACAGAAGATGGAGTCTGTGATGAGCCCATCATAATTATATGTTATATCATGAGAAATGTTTTAAATATTATTTATATTAGCCTACTGTACTTATATTTTAAAGGAACAAACCAACTTTTGGGGAAATTTGCTTATTTGCCGTCTACCCGAAAGTTAGCATCTACCTTGATGATAGATGATATATACCCTTCTCTGTGTGTGCAATAACCCAGTTATTATATACCCAGTGATACTGTAAGCCTAGCTTAGCATAATTTACTGGAAGTGGGTTACACCAGTTAGCCTACAGCTAGCCTATAGCTAAAAGGAAGCTAATGGCAAAAGGCTAACAGTGTGTCAGATTGGGTTATGGCACACAAAGAGAAGAGAATGGTGTGTATCCTCTTATCTAACTGTGGGGTAGATGGAAAATAAGCTAATTTCTTTCTTTCAGTCACAATACTACACCACAAATCATCACTCAAATAGGCTATCTCAGGGGTGGGCAACATTTTTCTCCATAATGATCTCCATCAGTGTTTTCTGAATTAAGCTGCAGGCCACACATTAGTACATTGTTTTAGTAAAGTCAGCTCACAGTGTATATGATGTGCTCACATTTTACTTTAAAGCTTTACCTTCTAGGAGCTCTGTACAGAACACAGGGACCTTTTTCTCCCAAAGGTGCTGCCTGTAAAAGCATTTTACAGCCAGGCCTGGGCTGCGGAACAAATGTTGCCCCTTTGCGGGCTATCTGAAAAAAAAAAGAAACATAAACATATTGTAACGTCGGCGCACAAGACATTGCATAGCGTTCTCCCACGCAGGGCATGCTGGGATACGGGGGTGAACATTTGGGGTTTATGTCTGTGTTTCTCCTTAGTTTTGAGTGTAAAGTTAGCGTCTTTATTGTAACATGTTCCCCTTTTAGTTCTCCCTCGTGTGTGATCCTTTTTGTGTGGGGGGCTGCGTCCTCCCCTGTATGTGTAGTGTGTGTGTGTGTACTTGACCTGCTCCGTGTGCAATGTGTTCTGTGTCTGTGTCCCTGCTCTTGTTCTCAGCTAATAAACCTTTTGATTGGACAACTGTGTGTGTCGGCTTCAAATCGTTACAATATGTATGTAAATATATTTAGAAACATATATATATATATACCAACCACCAATTCACACATTTCTCATTGTCAAACAATTCCCAATGTTTCATGAAGCAGAAATGGTTTTGTTCAAAGGGCAACATGATTGTGTATTGTGTACATGATGTATGTATTGTGTATCTACGGTATTTAGATAAGGCAATCACAGTGGGTTGGTGGCAGTAATAATGAGGTTAATGCACGCCCCCATGTGTGTATGACTCAACTGAAAGAGTTATGCTGGGAATAACGTGGGTGGGCGCGAGGGGGTGGCTGGCGAGAGTGGGGTAAAGGTGTAAGGCTTGCATGCTGTGCCTCCACTCTGCAGGGTTTGCAGTTGATCAGACAGAGTTGCAGTGTTTGTTTGGCCAAGTGTGACACTCACCACGTCTGCAGGTGATGGATGCCCCATCAACTGCATCATTGTGCTGAGAGATCCTGGAAATGAAAACACCTGTCACTTCAGTGTAGTTATTCATTGATTTCAACATTGTATAAGTAATGATAACAGCGTAGTTTATCTCAGTAGCCTAAGGACATAAGACATACAGAAGGTTCTAATTTAAATGGCAGGCAATGTGCAAACTAAGTGTCTTGTGCATGAAGTGTACTTACTGTGTAGCATGTGGGAGCTGGCTCATCAATGTTTGCACTTAATTTTATTAGTAAATTGATTTTGCCTAATTATTAAATTACCTTTAGTTAGTCTTTGCCCATTGAAATTAGGGCCCATGATGGGTTCCAAACGATGGCTCTCAATTTCAACCAACTAGGTTTCAAGCAGCAGTAAGATTTGGCCAAAATCTAGTGAGTAAACTTCCTGAAGGCCATGAAAAACCTTCCAAGCACTATAGCCTACATATCAGTTTCAGCTTGAACACAGAACTACATAGTGCATAGGCTATCCTATATTGTCACTGGGGAGAGCTATATTTCTGTCCATTGCATGGCCACTGTATATCATATAAAAATGTATTTGACTGATACCAATACTAGGTGCATAACACATAACTCAGAAAAAAAGTGGCACATTGTTGCATTGGTGTAGATTAGGCCCTACTCGCCAATACAACACGAGCCTATACAAGGATGCACAATCAAAGTGACCTTGCACTCTTCTGCAGTTGCAGTCAACAACTGGAAAAAAGAAAAATACCATAACAAATAAAAAATAATACATTTAAAACAAGGTCATCACGGGAAGAGTGTATGTATGTCAGCTCAAAGGCAGGAAGTGGTTCGTCAGCAGGATCAAACGTGCCACGCAACGCTTTACAGTAAACTGATGAAAAACCAAAACAATTCAGGTACTATGACCAGTAGCTGCTCTGGTAATACATGTTCTGGCATGTTACATGAGAACTTCTTGGCTGCTGCTTGACTTGCTACTGTTATGCGATGTTTCTCTATTCAAAATCATGCATGCACCGTAAAAGTGAAACCCAGTCGGTGAAAAACGCCCAATGTGTATTCCCACACTAATTGTTCTTGTGGTGATGGGCACGAGGCGCAAGACTTGGCTCAAGGTAGAGCGAGCCAGCCCAGATTGCGAGGAGCGGGGAGGTAAACAAGACGTCCTCTGAATTCCGTGTAGCTGTGTAGGGCTGTGATGAGTCACTGACGGAGATCAAAGAACTGGATGAGTCACAGAGGATGAGTCACAGGTGAATACCGACGGGTGCATCGGCTCCTTCACAGTTCTCCCCTCTCCCCAAATGCAGCAGCCCCCTCTCACAACTTGGACACCCCCTCACCGCCACCACCACATCCGCTAGTTTTCACAACCTGTTGACATCTTGGCCTCCTTTTCGATGCAACTCAGACCACAAGTTATGCATTTCTGTAGGTGTGTAGACTAGGGCCTCATACAACCTCTGCTCTTGTGTGTTTTTTTTTTTAAGACAAAAGAAGTTTATGGCTATTATGCATTAAGCAGCCTACTCGGCACAACACATAGGCTACACCTGACATTCACAATAGGCCTATGTAGAACATCTGTCCCAACACCTGACTGAATAATGTTCTCCATAGAATCGTTTTAGAAAGTCTGCGTTGTGCTGACGATTAACGTTTACCTGAGGCTTTGTCGATGCTTTTGCATGTATGGATAAGAACGCCTAAAAGACGCTTTACACTACTCTAGGAAGAAGTTGGTACTGCTATACCGATGTAGCCTTACTGCATACCTGTCAACACTCCCGTTTTTCCCGGGTTTCTCCCGTATTTCAAGGTCATCTCCCAGCACCCTCCCGTTTTGTAATTTCTCCCGGAAAACTCCCGTAATTTGCATGGCCATCAAACTCCATTTTAAAATCATTGATCCATTCAGGTTGTCAGATTGTGTATGAAATACACCCTACACATACACGATCACTTAGTTTCAATTTCAACCGTTTTGTCATAGGCTAAAACCTGGCAACCCAAAACCCAAATAAGGAAGCGGGAGCCGACTGCCCAGCCGAGTCTCGTCGTAAGCAAGCGGGCTAGTTGAATGGCCTACTCCAGAACTAGCTGTTGTGAAATTGTTGGGAATTTAATTGATTAACACATCACATAAACTGTTATTGAGTGTTGTTGATACACTGAACTTGTGCCCTAGGAACCAAATCTGACAGCAAGCAGCTTTGGAGTTTTGGAAGTAGACTGCAGGCAGGCAGCTGGCGGATACATAACTGGCATGCGTAAGGTAATGGTAAGGTAAAAGCAACGACCGAAATGCACTGTTGAAACACGTGTATGAAACGTATTAAATATGCAAACACAGATCCGGTATAAACACTGACCCCCCCCCCCAAAAAAAAACTCCCGTTTTGGGAATGTTGACAGGTATGCCTTACTGTACATACAGTAGCCTATGTCATATTTCACTGACTCACGCGAGAATGGACTATTTGCGATAGTTACTTGACCCACGTCGCAAGTCTTTTCGCATGTTCTGGATTTCCGGATTTCAACCACTTTGCATTAAGAGGGCGGTTACCCATGTTCAAGATACAGAATAGAGAGAGAGAGAGGGAAAGAGAGAAACACAGAGAGAAAGAGAGAGATCCCAGATTCAATGCTTGATATAAATGCGACTGAGAAAGTGTTTTGTTAGCTTTCATGCGTGTGTGACAGGAGCGAATACACCCTTCACGACTTCAACCTTGCTCTTCAGCACTGTGCCACAAGACAGCGCCATACAGGTAGGCTACGGTACACATCCCTAATCTAAAACATTCAGCTTGAGTTGTAAAAAATTACAGGCTGCTACTTTTACGTCCACTTTAATATAGACTAAATACACATGTTGTCTTTGAAGTTACAGCAATTTCATTGTCTAAAACAACTGCAAGGCCTGATGTGTTTAATACTTCTCTGGTCTCTTACAATAAGATTCAATACTTTTTTGATTGGCAAGCAAACATTTTTTCTATTTTCGATTAATGCTTTTCTCTTAATTAAATTAACATAATTTGATCTGGCAAGGTGTGGACATCTACAATCATTCAGTGTCCATTAGCCTTATGCAGAATGAAGGAGTTGTATTTGTCAGTGTTAGGGTCTCTGCATATTTGTTGCACTTTCTTTAGCTGCAGGAAGGGCCCAGAACACCACAAAACTTAACACCTCAACCAACATATGTTCCATATGTGTACTTCTTCATTACAAATGTGTCCTTATCACTGGCATCAAAGTTTGATTCTCATTAGTACTTGTGCTGAAACCGTAACCCCCCCCCCCCCCCCCCCAAACACACACACCCACGCACCCACACTTACTTCCTCCAAAATGTCCTTTCTCTGACCTTGAGTATTTGTTTTGACCATTTATTTCCTACCCTTATAACTAGGCCCATGTGTACTCCACTGAGCAGCACTAGTCTCCTGGCAAGCAGGTCTTCGCCATCGTCCGCTGTGGAGAGGAGCTGGGATGGTGGTGAAGAGTCGCCTGTTCCTAAGAGTCTCGTCTCCTTACCGGGCCCATCACTCCTGTCCCAACGGCTGCTGAGGCTGCAGCCCTTCAAGAGCCACCTGGTGCCAAACCCGCGGCGCAAGCGGGAGATGACACCGGCCAGCAAGAAGGACGCCCTGTACTGGGACAAACGCCGCAAGAACAACGAGGCGGCCAAGCGCTCACGCGAGAAGCGGCGCCTCAACGACATGATGCTGGAGGGCCAGCTGCTGGCCCTGAGCGAGGAGAACGCCCAGCTGCGTGCCGAGGTCTTCAGCCTGCAGTGCCACCCGCACCAGGGCAGGGAGCCGGACCTCACGCGCCCCTTCCCGCCGCCCACCGCCATACAGTGTCCAGTGCCAGTTCAAGGACACCCGCTTATGAGCCAGCCACCGTCCACTCTCTGGGGCTTCAAGGGCAGCTGTGTGCCCCTGCTGGAGGGGCCGAGAAGCAGGTCAGTTGGGAAAGTCTCTTGCCTGGCCCTGTCTCAGAGCCCTTTGAGTGTGTATCAGAGGGCTCCGGACGTCTTCTCGAGGTCGTCTCCGCTGCTCCCCTCCTTTGTCCACCCCCAGAGCGCGGCCTGTGTTCCTCATCCAGAGTTCATCTTTAAGCCCACCAACCTCAGCCAGTCTTCGGCAGAGGCGTCGTCAAAACCACACAAAGCAGCTCAGGTCTCTTCCAGCGATGACGTCCCAGTGGGAGAAGAGACTGCCCCAGCCCCACTCCAAAAGGCCTTTCCGCCCCAGTGGCAGGTTATCCCTCCACAATCCCTCCCCTCCTCTCCTCAGGGTAGCCCCAGCTGGCTGCTGCCTCATCTCGGGCAAACTGCGCTCCATGATGGCTTACTGGTTCCCTGGAACTCCTCCTGCTTCTACCCTTCTTCACTTTACCCCAGCTTGCCCCTGTCGCTCTATCTGCCCCTAAAACAGGCAGGTTGTACCAAGCACGTAACTGAAGCATTCCGTTCGCGGAGCGTCCACTGCAACAATTAGCTTCCACTGCAATTAGTGGAACTGGCTACACACCAGAGGTGATAGTGGCACGTTCATTCAAAAAATTAGAGAGGTCTTCTGAAACTATTTTTACACTCCACGAACGGAGCACCTCAAGTGCGGACCTGGAGTAGCCCGTCTGAAAGACTCTGCATTGCCCTACCGAGTCCTACACACGTGGAGAAATTTCAACTGAGCTAAAGAGGTACTTGAGTGCTGAGAACTGTTAAAAATTCTGTTAAAAACTGCAAAAAATTATGTGGAAAAAGCAGGTTTTAGAGATTTACTTCATCCTATTTTTAACCTTTCATACTGTTGTTTAACTGGTAGAAAATAGCTTTTATAGTTTTTGATGACATGCTGATTTTCTTTTTGTAATTTTTCATCACAATGGAAAATGTGTGGATCATGGATTTTGTAGGCTTATTTTTTATAAATTAAACTGATGTGTGTAAGTTTGTTCTCCTGAATTTTTATTTTATTTTAATATTTGTAAATATTTTTAAATATATTTTTAATATATTATATTTTGAATATAACAATTGTAAGATAGCATTGCAAAACCATTGCATTTAAAAATAAATATAAAAACAGATTAAAAACAGACAAAAAATGTAGAAAATAATATAAAAGTATTACTAGTGAACCCGCTAGTTGAAATGCTACACCATCGCTTCTTCAAATAGCCTACAGGATTTGGTTATGTTTATGTAGGCATAAACCAAATAATTAGCATATTACAAACGGACAGTCTTTTCACTTTATTGGGTGTAACTGTACATTTGGTTGTGAAAAGATGGCATGATGTCAAAACAGTCAAAATGAAACAAAAAGACAAAAACATTTAACTAGCCTATAGAGCTCAGGGTCTTCCTTCATGTTACTGAGCCACCTACCAAATAAAGCACTGATTTTAGACATACAAATTATATGTAGTAAACATTTTTAACATGAAATCTAACCATCTTAACCAAAATTAAACCAAGTTATAATTTGAACTAAACCATCTCTGAGGTCTCTTTCCTTGTTAGACTTCATTGTGAATATACAAGTGACAGCCAGTCACTCATTCTCATCCTCTCTGGATGTTAAAGCCACAGAGTTCTAATGAATGTCTGTGTGCGTGTGGCATAAATGGACAGGGTTCACCACTGGGAGTCTCCCACACATTTTCCATGTTCCAGCAGACACAGCAGACTTTCAATAAGATAGCCTATCTCCAAAACACCTGACATCAGATACCATGTATTTCCACACAGCTTTAAATTAACTGTAAAATAATGTCTCTATTAGTCAGTGTGATCGTCAGATTTGTTTTTATCTAAATGGTGACGGCGTTCCTCCAACACAATGTATCAGTTCCTAATGTGGCCACAGGAGGGAGAAATATCCCTGTAAAACCA